>NW_012267329.1:1166066-1197050 GCF_000151885.1 Dipodomys ordii
ATGTTGGTATAATTTGTGGAGGGGAAGGGAAAAAACAAATCGTTTAAATAGGGATACAGGTGAACCCATTGCAACTATGAGATGTACAAGTCCTTATGTCGAAAAACAAACTTTACAACTTTGGTGCGGGGTGGGGGGAGACAGGGGAAGACGGGAAGGGTTGGGAAGGGGAAACAAAGGAGGAGGCAACAATGCTTGATAAGAAATGTACTCATTATCTTGCCCATGTAATTATAACCCCTTTATATGGTATTTTCACACACACAAAAAAAGTCTACCATGAGATTTCCCCTATGACAAGGTCATAAAATTCATTAGGAAAAGCAGCTCCATGTTCCCTCAGGACCAGGAGCCACTATCTGTCTCAAGAAGAAGGGGAGAATAAAACTTAGCTGTACCTGGATAGAAGTTTTACATCATTATATACCTCTGCAGGAACATCTCTACATGTGTGGGCTTCATTATCCAGATCTTATGCAATACCAAGAGCAAGGAAGGGCGTGGGTGATTGGCCCCTGCCCCTCCTCCACTTGCTCAGTTTCTGGCAAGGCAGTGTTTTCTCCCACATCTGCTAATGCTGCCAGCTCTGGTCATAAAGGGAAAGAGGTACATACATTAATGATGACACCTTTGTCGAGCAAGCTCTGCTTCTTGGCTGTCATGACAAAGTAATGGGTGCAGTCCTTGTAGTAAACAATGTTCTCGAGGTCGATCCCTGAAAAGAGAAGTGTTCAGATGAGGGATTTATTTCCTTAGCACGCATTGCATGCTGGGCACTATACTTTACCATAACATAGATCTCATTATTTAGGTACAGAATATTCATGTGAGACAAGTGTTTAAGACATACAAGGCCAAGAAAGACAGAACAGAGGGCCAGATGTTACCCAAGTCAGAGAAGCTAGTTATAGTTTCACAAAGATATTGTGAGAGTCATAACAGCCATGGGCATTGTAGACCAGTATTCCTAAATTAGAGGTGCAACAAGTGTTGCAGAAAGGCCCATTGCTCTACATGGCCATGGCCGTTACCATGGAAGCTAAGAGATGACACAGCCAGGATGTGAGCTCAACCCTGGATGGTTTCACGTCCCATCCCCCTGTAAGTTCCATGTGGCAGAGATGCATAGAGCTGTGGAAATTCTCCAAGATTTTTTTTTAAGTATTAATGAAATTACACATGAAAACCCAGGTAGAGTAGTAGGAGCAATTCAAGTCAGAGGCCTGAGTTGTTATTTTTTGTGTGTGTGCTTTCTACCAACACTTTATTTTTTTGGTTTTGCTTTCATTTCTGTTTTGAGACAGGGTCTTGGTCTTGAGCTATGATCCTCCTGTCTCAGCCTTGCAACTACTGCGATTATAGGTATGTGCCATTGTGCCTATCCAACTACAAAACATTTTAACACTATGTTTCTACATTTAAAACCATGCTTTAAAATGAGAGCTTGGGTCTCTGTTCTGAAAAGAGGAATGGGGTGGTAGTGGTCCAAGGCCAGCAACATAGGTAGGTATAATCCAAGAATTTAGCAAAAAAAGCATATTATCTGACTGCCAGATAGCTTATACCTGTAATCCTAGCTACTTAGGAAGCTGAGATTTGAGGATCCTAGTTAAAAGTCAGTCCAGGCAGGAAAGTTTGTGAGACTCTTATTTCCAATTAACTACCAGAAAAGCCGGAAGTGGAACTGTGGATCAAGTGGTGGAGCACCAGCCTTAAGCTAAAAACCCAAATAAAAGTCTAAGGCCTTTTGTTATAACCCCAGTACTTGCACCAAAAAAGAAGTAAAAAAGTAAATTATCAGGGCTCCATTCTCAATCTGCTAAGTTAGAAACTCTAGGGATTGGGCGAGTATCCCATATTTTTAGCAAGATCTCTCGTTATGCTGATGCAGAGTTCGAGAATCAGCTTATTTACAGGGAAAGAAAGGAACAAATACATAGTGATCCATCTGCTACCATAGGAGGCATGCTGGGTAACTATAGCAACACCTTTATTACAGTTAAATAGGAAACAGCCATCAATGCCAAGGGCCCCCCAGAGAATCAGGAAATTCATGCTTTTACTGCATGAGGACACTGCTGTGAAGCAACGGCCAAAGGTGACAACCACAGCCAAGTTTAAAGGAAGCTCATTGAAACATTTAGAAAAACATGCTCAATGCCCTGTAATTCATATTCGGTTGTTCAAAGATTTATTTGCCTGACTTTTGAGAGGAAGGGAGGGTTGAAGCATTCATAAATCATTCAAGAGGACAAAATATACTGGAAGGAAATAAAACTCTTCATAAAATAGTAACTTCATAATAACTCTTAATAATAACTCTTCATAAAATAGTGCAACTGTGGAGACACTCAGAGGGTTATGAGATGGACACACATCACTGTGTCTGACTCATCGCCTAAACTCATTCCTAGAAAATGAGCTTGAAGATATGAGGCCACAGAAATAGTTATATCTATAATAGTCAATTAATGAAAGGTCTAAATCACAGTCCAGAGTTTGGAGGGAAGGACAAATCTAACATTTTTGGCTTTGTGGTCCATATGGTTTCTATTATACACATAGTGTAATCAGCAACAGCCATGGATGTGTTATAGCTAATCTTTATTTATGGGCATTGAAATATCGTATTATTTTTATTACAAAATAGCCTTTTGAGTTTTTCTTTTTTTTCCCTTTATTTTACTCCTTCAAAAATACAAAGCTAGCAAGCCAGCAAGGAGGGACAGAGGGAAGGAGAAAGGGAAGGAGAAAGAGAAGAGAAAGAGAAAGAGAGGGGGGATCTAATCTCCTTCATTGGTCTACTTCAAGCCCTGGACAACATTCAGCATGTAGCAGGCATCAATCTATCTTTTGAGTGCATGAATCAGTACATCTAACCTCTAGGCTGATGTCTGGGTGACAAATGCCAGTCAGGAAGTATCCCTGATCCTCTTATGCCCCTCCCCCAGGGCAAAAGAGATGCTTGCTGCATGGAAGTACCTGGGCTTCAGGCACTACCCACAGGGTCACTGGCTCTATCCTCAGAGCTTCTCCAGCTTACACTGACCTCAGGCACAGCTGTCAACCCTAAATTAGGGGGCTTTATGTGGGTGTCCTGCTCTAGACAGGGAGCTACTTTAGGAAGGAATAGTATCAACTTTAACTTTATACCTCTATATACTGAGCATTGGCAGATGATGGGCATTCCATAGATGTCTGCTATCTACTAGTAAATGTCTCTTATCTATTTCAACATACAACATCCAGAAGATTATGTCAGGGAACTCTGACATAATGGTCTGGTTTGGAGACAGGTGAGAGTCTCACCTGTTTCTTCTTTTAGGTCCTGGAAGAATTTCTGGTTGAAGATGAAGGCCACACCACTGATCTCTTCTACCTTTGCCTCAGCTGTGCTGTTCCTGTTGATGAAGTTGGCGGTGATGGCAATAGCCAGCTTCCCTCGGAATTCTTTCCTTCGGAATCCTGAGTGAGGCAAAGGACAACTGGGTCAATCCTTTGGATTTGGTGCAAACACTGAAAACACTGTCAGTGCTCTGAAGGCCAGAGGAAAAATATAGGCAGAGAGTCTGGGTTTGTTCTCCTCAAGCATGCTTGTCACAGAGGCTTTGAGATGTCCTAACATGTAGGACAAATACCTTGTTGAAGCTTTGGCAAATAGAGTAAGCTCCTCTAGTGAGAGATCAGAGTGCCCTTCCATGGAGATGGCAGGCATTTTACTGCTCCTGCTTATGAGCCCCACAGGCACTGGGAACTTTCATGGTTCAAATGACTTTGCCAGCACTTTTCTTGGCTCTTTTTTTTCTTTTGAAAATTAGTATTAGATTGATTTCTACAAGATGGTGATTTTAAGAGACTGTCTTTATGGCTCCATTTTTAATGGGCTGTACTGTGTCTCCCCATCCCCAGATTCACATTCTCCTACCTCAGTATGTGACCTTATTTGAAAAAAGGGTTAGCTGATCACTGGTGGCTTACACCTGTAATCCTAGCTACCCAGGAGGTTGAGATCTGAGGATCATGATTCAAAGCCAGCCCAGGCAGCAAAGTCCATGAGACTCTTAACTCCAATAAACCACCAGAAAACCAGAGGTGGCACTGTGGCTTAAGTGGTAGAGTGTTAGCCTGAACTGAAGAGCTGAATAACAGTACCCGGGCCCAGAGTTCAAGCCCCATGACTGGCCAAAAAAAACAGGGTTGACACAGATAAGTTTACCTGGGAGTAGTTTGGAGTCCTACTCTACTTTAATATAACTGATGGGAAAAGTGGGCACAGATGCACGGGTAAAGGTAAAAGCAGAAATGAGGGTGATGCTTCTATAAGCTAAGGAGACCAAAGATTGCAGCAAACAGCAAAATTAGAACTGTTACTTCCACATTGCTTTGGCTGAAAAACACTGACTCTTTACTGGGGCCCACAAGTGAACTAAAAATGAGATAAAAGATTGGCATCCCTGCCTCTATTCTACACCTGTCTCCTTATTCTTGGAGTCTCTCCTAAAATCACCCAGATTCTGAGGGTGACAGGATTATTAGATAACATGTTTATGGCAAACAACTAAAACTACTCCCAAGCAACAGCAGAGCCTCCCCGGCCAGACCATTCCCCCCCCAATTACCTATAATGACCAGGCTGCATGAGTGATTGTCTCATGGGAACCAGATGGCTCCCTTCAAGGGATGACAGCAATAACAACTCTGGAACCCCTCACAGAACCAGAATCTGCCAGGGACTGTTTTTGCACACCTCTCTCTGACTGCCCCAATTCTTCCCCTTATTTAAAGCTAAAGCTCATTTCTGTACAATGAAGAGGAGATGAATTCCTTACTTTGCCTCTTCCCATGACATGACTGAACCATATAATAATTATCTTTTCTTCAATCTTCCCCACTACACAACTGTAATTAAAATATTGAAGGGATTGGCTGGACCTGATATGTTGGAACCCAGAGATGGACCACTGGCTTAGGAGTCTGGTTACAAGCTAAGAGAGAAGCATGGAACAGATTCCACAGAAAGAACTAATCCTGAGGAGGTCTTGATCTTGGACTTACAGCCTCTAGAATTACAAGGTAGGAAATTTCTGTTGTTCAAGCCACTCAGTTCTGGCAGTTTTTAGGGAAGTCTAAGAAACCAACACAGCAATTCCCAGTGACTGACACTTATTATATATTTCTCCTTTAAATCAATCCATGGTAATTTTTTCACATATTTACAATTTAATATATACAGGTATATATTAAACAATGATCAAATAAGGATAATTAGCATATCATCAGTTCAAAAATTCATTCATCGTCTCTTTATGGTGAGACATTCAAGTCTCTTCTTTTAGTATTTTGAAATGCATATTATATTATGGCCATACTATTGTGCAATAGGATATCAGAGCCTATCCTCAGGGCTCTCAGTTTTCCACTATTTACATGATAATTTCTTTTGAGTGGTGGTGACATAGGATCACAGCAGGTTGTCATATTTCTTAATCATGGCTGGCACTCTACTTGAGCCATGCCTCCAGCCTGATTACACAAACACTTACACACACACACATTGTTTTTTTTTAAAGCTTCTGCTTTTTCTTGTCATCCTGAATCTTGTCATGCCATTTATTTATTTGAAGCCAACCACCTGTTGCTAAAGTTTGACTATATTATTTATTTGTTGGCAACTAAATCCAAAAATTCATTTTTGTGTGTGTGTGCTGATACTGAGGCTTGAACTCAGAGTTTGCCTGCTGTTTTGCTCAGGCTGGTACTCTACCATTCAAGCCATAACTCCACTTTTCTATTTTTGGCAGTTAATTAGAGATAAGAATCTCATGGACTTTCCTGCCTGGGATGGCTGTGAGCTATGATCCTTAGATCTCAGACTCTTGAATAGCTAGGAGCCACCAGTGCCTGGCTTCCAAATTCATATATTGGTAGTATTGGAGATATGGCCTTTGGGAAGTGATTGGGTCATAAATTTTCTGCCCTTAAGAATGGCTTAATTCATTCTTGGTTTAATGAGTTAACTGGTGATATTGGGAGTAGCTTTGTTGTAAGAGACAGTACTCTCTGCCAAGCCTGCTTCCTTGGCACGTAATGCCCTCACCATGTTAGATGTAGCAAGGAGACTCTCACCAGGTGTTAGTGCCATGCTCTTAAGACTTCCAAGTACTATGAACTAAACAAACCTGTGCTCTTAATAAACTATCTAGCTTCAGTTGTCCTGTTACAGCAGCAGAAAACAGAGTAAGATCTTAGTCTTACATGTACAGACATGCTGGACATAAACTTTCCCTCCAGTCACCTTTGGGAGTTTCCCACACATTTATTCACTACCTACTCCAGCCTCATGCTGACTCTTTGAGTATGAGGGGATCCTCTCTATCCAAAATGCCTTTAATAGGAGCCCTGGGTCATTATTCAATACTTCTTTAAGCTGCCCATCATTAGACTTTTGTCAAAATATCAGAAATGGTCATTACTAGTCTTCAGGTTAGTATTTCTCGCCTGGAGTGACTTTGCCTCCCAGGTAGTGTATGGGGACATTTCTAGTTATTATAAATGGTAGAATGGATGCAGGAATTGGGTGTAGAGGGTATGCTACCATAATCTACTGGGTGAGACCATCAATTCCATTAAACATCCTTGGGCAAAGAATGAGAGCCCCATGACAAAGAATATAATCAATATTGGGAAAGCCTGCCCTAGTCTAACCATTTTGGGCTAAGTTGCTCAGATGGTTCTATCCTTTTCATCTTTCTTTCCATGCTCAAGAAATGCTAAACTATATTCAAGCTGAATATGGATCCTGGATTTTCAAATATTCAGAATCATAATTTTAGTAAGACACAAAAATGTGCCATAAATTCCTCCAGTACACTTGGATAGGATTGTAGGGAGGAGGGTATGGAAGCGGAGAATGGCAAAAGGAACTGTATAGCAGATGGGAAGGGCCTGAGGTAGAGGGCCATACATATCTTGAATTTTCTGAGACCAGCTTTGTAAAGAATGCCTCAACCCCAGAGAACATGCCTTCCCAGATCGATATCTGTAGCCTGTTATTCATAATGAGGGCAAGGCAAGATGGCAGAACTGTTCCTCATTTAAGACATGCCACTGGGGACCATGGCTTCATTCATGGTCTGATAGTACCATTTATATAAATTAAGGTTATCTGGGGGGAAGGCCAAGGTAAGTGCTAGTAATGGAGTTCTCTCTTACCTTAAGTGAATCTCACTCCAAGAAGCACATATGCTTCCAGCTTTAGGACCTAGAGAAATGCGGTTCTATACCCTGCCAGGCTGGCAGGACTTGTCTAACTTCCCAGCAGTGAGTATGCTTGAGACTTATGAAGAATGGGCCACCTCCTTCATTTAGTAGTATATTTTAAACGTGAACAAATGTCATTAATAGCATGAAATGTTTATCTTGGATGAAGTGACTCTGGAAACGCTTGGTGCCCTGGCTCGTACATTGGCAGGTTCTCCACAAATGTATGTTGACTTTTCCCATGACAGTGTACCTCTTTGAAGCATTTTTGCATGCTAGTCCTTTCCTTTGCCCTGGGAGAATTACCCTGCCCTTCTGTGAGACTCTCTTCCAGTCTAGTTTTGGCATCTTTATCTTGTCCATCCATCTCCAATGTTCCTTTCCTAGCCCCTCAAAGAGTTCTTACCTTCCAAGGTGTTCCTGCGGCCATCTGCACCAATGATGACATCAAATTCAAATTCAGAAAGGGCATGGTCCATAGGGAGGAATTCTGCCCGCCAGCCAATTTCTACCAAGATAAAAAAGATGAGTTGAGCTGACAGGAAGAGGTGATTGAAAAAGTGATATCATTCCTATATATTGGCCAGAAGAAATGTGTGATGTACCCCAAGAACAGCCTCTGGAGAAAAGGACTAGAGATTCTTGCTCCCTCAAATTTTGATATTAGTTCAATTCAGAACAAACCAAACCAGCAACATCGGTTCTATGCCTGGTTTTGCTGACCTTTTCTTCTCTCTTCCAATTCCCCCATATTTTTTTCTCAATGGCTCTGGTATTGCCAAAGAACTCAAACAAAATGAATGGGCAGGCTGTCACAGAACCAGCTTAAATTTCTACTTTTGCTCAAAATGTTTCATTGGGCAGCATTTTGCCTCTAAACACATTTTCTGGTGAAGCACAGCAGAGGACTGAGTGTCCAGGAGAGGTGTGGAGATAGTTTGAAGGTCATAGTCTCTGAATACCAAATAATAATGCTGTCCTGCTACACAAATAATGAAAGCCCTCTAAATTCTCAAATGTTTTGGCAGGACACAGAAGAAGTCAGAGGTGTACCTTCTGTAGGTAACTACAAGATTTTTGACAATAAACTCAAAACCCAGCCTTTCCAATGCTAGAAAAGACTTTGGTAATGCGTAAGATGATCAGAACTCAAACATTAAAAAAAGGAGAAACAGAAACATGATAGGACATATCTATAAAGGTGCATTTCATGGCTTATAAAGTAAACCTCCATAAAGTTAAAAACGTTACATACCAAAATATATCTTATTTATTTTATGGTGCTAGAGGTCAAACTCAGGGCTTTATACATGCTAAATAACTACTACCACCGAGTTATAACTAGTCCTTACCTCAACAACATCTTGACACTTTATTTAGGTAGCACTGCAATTTGAACTTTCTTGCTTAGTAGGCTTAATGTGCTAATAGTGAGATACACCTCCAGTTTCATATTCCACCAGTTCTTTTTTGGAGATATGGTCTTGCTTCCAGTCTGAGTGTATGCCTGAGTCAGAATCTGCTTAGTTTGCGCTTCCTACAGTTGATGGGGGTCACAGGAAAGCCCTACTATGTTCAGTTTCCCTTTTTGGATGTGGAGTCTCATGGACTTTTCTGTCTGGGGTGATCTTAAACCTTGATCTTCTTATTGTTAGTTTCCCAAGTAGCTAAGATTACAGGCGTGAGTTACTGGTACCCAGTTCTATTTTATGGATGCTCTGGATTTTTAAAATATCTTGTAAGTATAAGATATTTACTAGACCTTAAAATATCTTCTAAGCACCATAGGAGCACCCACATAATTCTGCATGAACTCTCAGACACAATTTGAAGTGAATGTAAAGGAACTTTACCAAACTACCACATCTGTCATCTTTCTTGCTATTGATTAGACTTCATTAGACAAAGTAGAGTCTCCCAAAGACAGGGTAACCAACTTACAGGTTTCAAAATCACCCAGAACTGGAGAGGAAACGTAAAGTGATAGTAGTGCTTAAAGAAGGTAAAACTATCTTCCAATAGCAGTATGCCATACAGCTTCCAATGAAAACAACACTTGCATGCATAGCCTCTGTGACCTATGAATGAAACGGCTGGCTTGCAATACCTGACTTTGAGGCAGAGAAGGAAAATAAATTATACTGTACTTTGATTTTCTTGATCTTCAGGAGGCTCTAGAACCTTTACAAACTCCACATTCACATGGATTTCAACTCCCAACATCAGGGCCACCTTGAATAGGATGAGCTGCAGTTGACGAATACCTGTCAAGAAGTGAGATGAAGAGAGTTGAGCCATCAATAGCAATATCTGAACACCTCTTATATAATTCAGAATGCTGCATGAGCATAGCTCAGGGATCTTGGTACAGCAATATATCAACAATGATACCACTGGGGTTTGTGGCAAATATTTTGTGTCTCTTCATTTGTCCTACACAGTGGTCCTTGGGGACCACAGTTATTACTGAGGCTTATGTGACTTGCTCATGGAATCTTGCACATTACTAGAATGTGGGCACAGTTTTATCTGATTCAAAAAATCTGTTGTAGTCATTTGATGATGCCATTGTGAGAAGGGTTCTGGTTTTTCCTTTCCTCCTTTCTGGCCCTGGGCTTGCTAAGGTAAAGATGGAAGCAGGAAGAGGAGAGAGGGGAGAGAGAGGAGAGAAAGGAGAGAGAGGAGAGAAAGGGGAGAGAGAAGAGAGAGAGGGGACAGAGAAGAGAGAGAAGAGAGAGAAGAGAGAGAGAGGAAAGAGGAGAGAGAGGAGAGAAAGGAGAGAGAGGAGAGAGAGGGGAGAGAGGGGAGAGAGAGGAGAGAGAGGGGAGAGAGAGGAGAGAGAAGACAGAAGAGAGAGGAGAGAGAGGGGAGAGAGAGGAGAGAGAGGAGAGAGAGGGGAGAGTGCATGTGTTAAGGGCCACAAGTTAGTGATCAAGTGTGTCTCTACGTGATCTAAGATCTAAGCTCTTCATCCCCCAATGGTAAGGACAATCATGGGAAAATTTCCATACAAAGCTGGGCTCCTGGTTGTCTTACCTTCTATCCATTACTCCAAATTCCCCAACAAGTGGAATCTCATTTCCCTATATCCTCCCAACCCTCCATCATTCAGTACAAAGGAGCACCCCTCCAAATACTTTTCTGCAGAGTGAATTTTAAACTGTCCATGAGGCCCTCTGTGTTGAGTAGACTTGGGTCATTTAACATTTACTGAGCATCTACAATATGCCAGGTGTCCCTCTGGGCACCTGGAGATGGGAGCACACACTCTAATGGAGAAAACAAAGGGACAGGGCATGGTGGTTTGGCAGTAGGATGATAGAATAGAGCCTGAGCTGGGGTCCTGAAAGCAAAATAGGATGAACCAAGAATATCAAATCCCAATGGCAGATTTAGGACTATGACAGCTACAGGAGGCTAGGGCACTTGGAAACAGCAGGCTTCTCTTTCAGTGGTGAGAAGTCAGATGGCCATGAGGAGTATGAGTGGGTAGTATACATAATCTATATCTCCACTTTCCAGAATAGTAGTGGAGCACCCACAGAGGGCTGGGGGTGAGAGTTAGAGAAAGGAACAGTACTTCTGGCTGCCTGGGGAGGAACTAGAGTTGGAAGGAGGTGGCCAGCTAATCTAAGGCTCTAATCTAGGGCTCCCAGGAAGGAGTAGGTCCTAGAGTGCAAGAGGAACAAAAGGGGGATGGCATGGCAAAAGCCAGTGGCCTCTTTTCCCCATGGCACAGAAGGGAGACCATCTGCTAAGAACCAGCAGGCTGCAGTGGAGGTTTAAAAGCACAGGGAAGTAGGACACTAACACAGGACAACTACTAAGCCATGCCAAGCACAAGAGCACAATAAGGTCTGGAAACCAAATGGTTTGAATAGAAGCCAATGAATGGTTTTACAGAACCCAGTCCCCCTCTGGTCATGAGCCATCCTTCCAAGGAAGCCTGGGCCATTCCTCATATGTCAAGGTTCCTGATCTCTCTGGATTTAGCACATAGCCCAATAGGTGCTCAATAAATGTCCCCCCCAATCTCTCTCTACTATAGGATTGGAGTGATGATCATTCTGAATATTCCAATCTCACTTTCAGAGTTTCCACATGCTGAGATATTTCCAAAGATGAGGGGTTAAATGAAAGCCCCATCAATGAGGACAGGAAGGATCCTACAAGACCTTCTGAGGCCAGCACTGCCTCTCAGGAGGACTAACAACAAAGTGGGACTCAGTGTCATCACTTTCCATTGGTAATTGACACATATTCTTCCATGGGTAGGACAGAAAAATCCTGAAAGCTGACACTGCAGCTTTCTAGGCAAACCAATTTTCTTTCCATTGGACTCTGGAATTTTCTCATCCCAAAGTGGGAATAAGCTCTGGAGCCACTGCTAGTAAATTCTTCCATGTCTGATTAAAAATGACACCTTATTGTCTCCAAGCATTCCTGCCTGAACCACGCCCCCTTCCTCCACCAATTCATATTTTCACAAGGACATAGCTCTGTGGACTTTTCTCTACCCCAGTTCTACAGAAAGGCACTGGTTGACAATGCAGCTCTAAGGATGTCACTGCTTCTTTCTCACTGGGTGTAAAGTACTTTCCTGAGTACCTCCTATGTGCCAGGCAGAGTACCAAGCATGTTGCAAACCTGACCCTGTGTGATCCTCTCACCAGTTCTAGGAGACAGGCATTAATCTCATTTTACTTGACATAAAACTGAGGCCTGAGGAAGGTTAAGAAATTTGGCACAAGACAGAAAGAAACAAGGGAGACAGACTTTTTAGACCCACATCAGTTCAAACACTTGCCCTCTCTTCTCATGTTAACTTCTCTCACTTCCATTACTATAAATAAAATGACTAAGGATCCCCTCTTTGTGAGGCTGTGAGGTGGGGTACTGCTTTCCCCAAAGCCATTCTGCATAGATCTTGCTCTGAGAGACTCAAGCTGGAGCAATGACACAATGGAAGAGCTGTGGCACTCTTCTCACACTATGTGAGCAGTCAGAGGTAGCCCAGGGTCTGGAAATCACATTCTGTAACTGCTTCCTTTCCTCACGGAAGTGCATCATGACACCTTCTCTAACAAAAACCCCTATATGAGCTCTGTGCTCTGTCAGAGAATATAAATCTATTTATACCATTCTCCGGTTCTGAACCCTGCCACTGCTCCCAAGCATCAAGAGTACCATGTCCAAAGTCCTTAGCACAAGAAGGTCTCTATTATCTGGCCACTGTAATAGTTTTGTGCAGCTCCCTCCCTTGAATATCTCTAGTAAGTGTGGTACATTCTTCTGAAACATAGACAAAATCTTGGTGAATCCCCCGAATATGTACTCAGCTGCTTACCTATGGTTCCCATGATTTTGTTCATTCATTCAACAGGTGAGCCACTACTATGTGTCAAGCCCTCTTTTATGTCCCAGTGGTAGATATTTTGGTAACTAAGATATGTCATAGTCCTTGAACAGCTGGTGTTCAGCCTAATATGGAATAGTATAGGGCTAAGAACAAGACATAGAGGGCCTTGACTTAATGTCTGTTAGGATAGATGTAAGGAGTCTAAGACACTATTTACATGGGACTATCTGGGACTCCTAGATGTGGAGATATGCCCCACCCACTGTGAGATCTTGACCTTCAGGGGGCTACCACTACTCCACTTACTGATGTGGTCGATGGAGCCGGCACAGAACTTCCCATAGAACTTCTTGGCACCCAGGCCCCGCAGGTCATGAATGGTAAAAGGCCAGAGATGTAGCACATTGTTCCGAGAGAAGGTGTCCCTCTTCTCTACCACAACCACTTTGGCTCCCAGGTAGGCAAGTTCAATGGCAGTGCGCAGGCCACACGGTCCTCCCCCAACGATGAGACACTGCAGAGGTAGAGGGGAGAGATGCTGAGTAACCTGAAACATAGTGGTATCACAGGGAGGCAAACTCATTAGCAAGGGTGCACCACATGCCTATTGGAGTCTGCCAGTCACTCACCCAGAGCATGTGGGTCTACCATGGCCCAGACACCATGCAAACTTGGGGAGAGATGCACTGATAAAAGGACTCAAGAGAAGGCACAGTAAGATGAGGATCAGAGGGAGATTAGACCTCCTTTAAATTCCAGTTCTTGCATTGAACCACTTGATTTCCTGTGACATGGTCTATGAAGAGTTGCTTTTTCTCATAGGGTTGTCAAGTAAGCTCTCTCTAGAAAAGCATATGCTTGTGTCTGTGTGACCCCTGGTTGGGCAATAGCTTCTTAATATCCAAAGCACAAACAAAAGAAAATGGATAAATTAGACTTCATCAAAATTAAAAACTAGTGTTTCCAAAGATGGAGGGAAATATTTACGAACTATATATCTGTCAGGGCACTGGGACCCAATATTACATAGAGAATGCTTACCATTGAATAATAAAACCACAATAGCCCAGTGAAGACCAGGCAAAGAATTTTCATACCACTCTAAAGAAGAAATACAAATAATCAGTAAGTGCATGAAAAGATAACTCAATGAAGGTCACTAGATCTCAGAGAAATGCAAATGGAAACCATATTGAGGTATCAATCACCTCCCATTTACCAGGATGGTTATAATAGAAAAAAAAACCCAAAAGAACAAGTGTTAGTGATGATATGGAGAAATTCAGACTCTTACACATTGCTAGTAGGAATGTAGCACTGCTGTGGATGTGTTGGAAAAGCCTGGTCATTCCTAAAATAATTAAATTTAGAGCTACCAGCAATGCCTAGGTAAATATAGTCAAAAGAAATGGTCATAATAGTCCAAAATGGGGCCCATTCAAGTATCCATTAATTAATGACAGGCTATGATTCAACCAGACAATGTAATTTTATTCAGCGATAAAAAATGTAAATCTTGAAAACATTGTGTTAAGTAGAATAAACCCAATACAAATGGCTGTATATTGCACATTTCTATTTATGCAAAATGTATAGAATAGGGAAATGCAGAGAAATCACAAGTAAATTAGTTGTTGGCAAGGAATAGGGGTGGAAGAATTGGGGGGAGTGCCACTGGACTTGACGCTTCTTTTTGGAATGTTCTGGAAATAGTGATGATTACAAAACTTTGTGAATATAGTAAAACAACTGAATTACACAGTTGAAGTAGGTGAATAATACAGAATGTAAGTTGAATCTTAATAAAATTGTATGGGAAACTATATATGGCATAGTGCTTTGCACTCACTAGTATAAATTTTATTCTTATTATTGAAACCTAGTTCTTGTCTTCCAGAAACTCTCAGGCCAGGGGTAAATTCAGACTTTGAAATAATAGCCTATCATGTGGTTAGTCTATTTGGAAGCCACAAGGGGAAAGTTAATCCTGCCTAGTAGACTGGAAACAATTCCATAGAAGAGGATCTTTGAAAGTTATCATTATAATCAGCATCATTGTAGCCTACACTTGATGAACATTACAAAGTTTTCCAACTGCTTTACATACTTCAGCGCTTAATCTTCCAAAAAGCACAGTGCTCATAGAAAGGAACTATTAGTAAGCTATTTTGCAGATGGAGAAACTGAGGTTCAGCAATTGGCCCATGGAGTCATAGATTGAAAGAGACAGAGCCAGGATTCAAATCCAGATGGTCTCATTCCAGAGCTCATCCTGTGGTACTGCTTCTGATTTACTCAGGATAAAAAAGGAGAAACATTGCAATGGAGGACACACTTCATTCAAAGAGAAAGGGTTTAGGGTGGAAGGAGAGGATACTTTAGAGGAGAAGAAAGAGGACAATCAGCTTGGAGCCAGACAAAGTAGGTCTTTGATGTCAAGCATGGTCACAGGTGATAAATGGGACTCTACAAATGCCGTGCTCAATTCTCAATAGACAGTGCATGCTAAACAAGACCAGGGCCCTTCCCCAGGGAAGATATAGCCCTTTAGGAGAGCAGTGGAGATAAATGGTGACCTAGGTGGTTGCACTCGGCAAAAGCCCTTCCATTCAAGCATTATTGTATGAGCAATTCTGATGTCATCTAAAACCAGTGCTCCATAGCAGTGTTCCAGCCCTTCCCAAGTTAGGAGGTCACCAAGGTATCAACAGCCAAGGCTGCCCAGCAAGAAACCAAGCAGGACCTGTGCCTACCCCTCATCCCTTTATATTTCAGAGGCATCTGGAAACTTTCCTCTGTTCAGGATCAGGCCTTATCTTAGAAAAACACAGTCCCCTTCCTGAGCAAATATTCCATCCTCTAGCTATCACTCAGCTGGGCTGCTGGGCTCCCAGAGGGAGAGTCCAAGCAAGGGTATCAGGAGCTCCCACACCACAATCAGTGTATTTTACTGGTTGGAATCTTCCAGAGAGTTTGTGGACATCCAATTAAGGGAAATGAAGTCATTGCTGAGATACGACTCACCCCAGAGACATTGAGGGGTGGATGGGTGTGCAGGGCACCAGCTTCCTCCCTGGACAGAGGTGCCTGGAGAGAAGTGCTCCTGAAGCCCAGATCCCCTCTTTATCTCACACCCCAAGCAGCTCCTCAATCCACATAGCCAGACAATGACGGTCTTTTCTGAGCATGCTCCAAACCCCACACTTGTGAGGTTTGCTTTGGGGTGAAGTCTGGATTCACTGCATTTCTTTGCAGTTACTGCATCTTTTCCTGTTTGTGAATTGTGTCACTCTAAGGCCAGTACTGGAGGGGCTGGAGGATGTGAGGTGATGCAGGGCAGCAAGAGGAGGAGGGGGACCACCCACAGCCTTCCATCAACCAGACCTCACCAATTACTACTCCTGGACAAGGCAGGAGACCCCTTTCCTGTAGCTAGATACTGCTGTGCACTTTATATTCAGTATTGTTGGTATCCTAACTGTTCCTTTTACCTACACCTGAATTGCCATTGGCATTTCTCACCAGCCTAGGCCCCAGCATATATTTTGGGCCTGAGATTTCAGAAACATCAATCACAGGGATTATTTAAAGGCAAAGCAAATACCAATGGGCCTAATTATATCAAGAGAGAACTCCAGGCTGGTGAGAGAGCCTGCTGGCTGGGAGCCAGGGCAATTCCCTTGAAACCTGCTAGCTATGATTAGCATGGAGATCCAGATTTCTGATCAGAGACCCAATACCATGACAGCCATGTGATTGGGCAGAGGAACAGGGGCAGAAGGGATGCCCATGGAGCCCATAGTTGATACTCTCAATGCTGGGCATGACTCAAACAGACTACAGAAGCAAAGTGTTGTGCTAATACAATCCAAAGGAACTTTCCCCTTCCTCCAAACCCATCCAGCCCATTGTCTTCCAAGGATTTCATTCAAATTCACCGCAAGAACTTCCTCAAGTCCCTAAATCAGACTGCATACTGCTCCCCTGTGCTCCCAACTGCTGCTCTAGAACTGGCTGCAGAGCCAGTCTGAGTGCTCCTCAAGAGCTGCCCAGTGTCCTCTGCATTTCTGGGTGCCCAGAGCTCAGTATGGGGCCCAGCATGCAGGAGCTTTAACACATAGCTGATGGATGAATAGATTTTCCACGAACATCTCTACTCACTTCTGGCTCTGTTAGGGGGATAGAAATTTGGTGCTTGTTAGTCAAGGTTAATGTTCGTAGGTCCCCACCCAGACTGAGGGAGTACGGGTCTGCCAAGGCCACCAGCATCATGGATTCAGCATATCCGTGCACTTGAGGGACATGAATTATTACTCACTGGGGAATGGGACAGATCCAACACTAGCAGGAAATCCTCAGCAGAGTTCAGTCCTCCATGTTAGCAAAGAGGAGAGACAAACGCCATATGGAACTTTCAGCTCTGTATTTACCAAATGGTAGGAAGGGGTCACGGCTAACTTGCTCAGCAATGTACAAGGGCTGAGGTGGCCCTAGCTCACATACAACTCTTGTTCTACTTCAAGGGGGTCCTAAAAGCTTGACCCACTTCTTGATGGCAAAACAACCTCTCCTCTCAGCGAGTAAGTCAATGGCTGCTGGGCCCATTCCACAGAGGGAGATGCAGAGGGAATGGAGCCTTGGCCAGGCCTCAGCAGTCTTCAGGTTTTGTTTCTATCTCCTACCTCTGCTCTTTTTGGGTGCTGTGTGTGCAGATCTTGCAGCGAGCTGGCTGTAAAAGGCCGGCAAGTAGAGTTACCTATACATAAGAGGGCTGCCATTCACAAGACTGCTCCTCAATACTCCTCAATGCCCTGCACCTCAGTGGAAAGATGATTAGAACATCTCAACTGTACCATGCCCAGCAGTTTTGACTTTCTAGGCACTATCCTAGCCATTAGGTGTATTTTTTCCTTGAAACTGATCTACACAGGTGCTAGTATCATCCCTGCTGTATAAATGAAGAGCTTGTGAGGCATTAGGATGATGGTGGTTTGAAGCAAACTTGGCCAAGAAGTTAGTGAGAATCCACCTCAAAAAAGAAAGAAAGAAAAGAAAGAAAAGAAAGAAAGAAAGAAAGAAAGAAAAGGAAGGTAGGAAGAAAAGAAGGAAGGAAGAAAGGAAGAGAGAAAAGAAAGAAAGAAAGAAAAAAAGAAAGGAAGGAAGGAAGGAAGGAAGGAAAGAAAGCCACGAATGGTGTACATTTGTAGATCTGTAATCTAATACAGGGTATGTGAATACATAGGTAGGAAGATTACAGCCTAATTCAGGTTCTGGGAAAATCAAGACGCTGTTAAAAAAAACAACACTAGAAAGGAAGAGAGAAAGGACTGGGATAAGTTCAGATGGCAGAGCTTCTACTTAGCAACCACAAGGCCCTGAGTTCAAACTCTCGTACAAAAGAAGGAACAGAAGGGAGGGAAGAGAGAAGAGAAGGAGAGAGGAGGGAGGGCAGGAGGGAGGGAACAAAGGAGGGAAGGAAGGAAGCAAGCTTATTCAAGTGCCTTTATTTTTATCCCCATTTTTGAGTTAAAAATGGAGACAAGGGGGTAAGAAGTTTCCCCAGGATCATATAACAGGGAGATGGTCAAGTTTGGATTCCAAGTTCTGTGCTTTCAATGGTTTACCTGAGTTTTGGGACATTGAAGCCATAGTGGATGCTGAATGGAGCCAGAGTCCAGCCTGAGTACTGGACCTCCATACAGGAGGATGGAGCAGGTTCCTGTTGAGTCATATGTACCTCTTCCAGGTACTAGTTCCTAGGCCAGATAAAGACTGAGCCTGTGCAAGTTCTATGACAGGTGCTACAGCAGTGGGGCTCAGGCTCAGATGGCACAAGCTTCTGTGCTGAGCTGGTGGCCTGGCAGTGAGATAGGCAACAGGAGGCCAGGCATGGTGCTGTCTCCCTGGTAGCAACAGCCATCCTGCATGCTCACCTGCAAGCTGGTTCTCTTAGGCAGCACCCTAGTGCCAGGAACGTGCCACCATACTTCCTGGGGTGGCTCCACAGCCCTCCTGGCTGTTAGGATGAGCTATTCCTCTAAACCTAGGCAGGAAGCCCCTACTGGCTGTTACTTGGTTACTGTGAGCAAAAACAGAACTGTAGGATGAAGAACATTCAAATCCAAGGTGCCACCCACATGAGTGCAGTGCAGGAGTTTGCTGGGGGGAGGGCAGTGGCCTCACAGTGTCACTTTACAGGGCAGCATAGAGGGGGACTCATGAGAGATATGTATGATACCTGTGGTTCTAGCCCAGAAGGAGTAGCTGAAAGGGCTTTGGTGAGGCAGAGCTCTGCACAGACACTTCAAGTGTGATACTGGGTGGGAAGCTTAATCCCATCTGACTGATATGACCCTGCCCTATGCCAACTCTCTTCTGTATCTCCATCACGGCCACTCACTCCTAGGTAACAATTATGCACTACTCATATTGAAATTTGCAGAAAGGAAATGGAAATAGACACCGTGTTTTCCATGCTTCCCTTCCAGAAAAGGACATTAATTCCTGTGAAGCACTTTCAATTCTGCTTTATCCCTCTCCAAGAGGCTAAGCCACTCTCACCCATCTGGTGAGCAGTGTAACCAGGTGCTCCAAAATCTAGATCTAGAGATGGTTTCATATGCAAATACCTTTCCCCTTTGCATTGTGATTCCACTCATACCAGTGTCTGGTCTGGAAGTTATAAGCACAGCCATCAAGGTCTACACTGTCTTTGTGTGCTATGTCTTGGGGCATCTCCTCATCTAAATAAAGCATGAGATTCCCAAAGGGGAGACATTAATGTATTCCCAGCACAACTTCTGCCTATGGAGAGGTCTCAAAAAAAATCAATGCAGGTCTAACTTTGTTGTGGCTTGGGTGCCTCTACCAGGAAAAGCAATAGTAACAATGATATTAATAATAGGATTAAGTATGGAACTCTATCTTGTTGCCCGATAATACATATTCAGAGCCAGTTGGGAGCTGAAAGGATGAGCATGGAACGATTATATAACTTGACCATGAGTATAGAATGAGGGTAATAAGATCCCAGAAGCCAGATTCAGTCAGTTTTATACTAATTCTTCCAGTTTGCATGGGGTGTTAAGTAAAGGTTATTAATATTTTCCCTCCCATCTAAGATACATAAAAACTACCTGGATAGCTCTGTGGGGTTGCAGGCTCAGGTTCCCACATGGAAAAGAAAAATTAATACAATGAATGCTAGATTGGTATTGGTTCTATTTGTGACCATGATAGTAGGTATGTCCAGGAGATGGAGCATGAGGGAAGAATTGAGCTGGGAATTAGGGCAATAGAAGAAATGGCATGTTTAGAAAGAGGATGGCAGTTTACAGGGTGTGGGAAGCCTAGCTGAAGCAGAAGTATGTGTAGGACTGGGGAAGTTTGTACAGGTGGGGAAGGCAAAACCAGGCAGAAACAGAATGAGTCAGATTCTGGAGGGGTTAACCCTGACATCTTTTCCTTTCTTTTTTTTTATTGTCAAGGTGATATACAGATGGGTTACAGTTAATAAGTAAGGTAGTAAGTACATTTCTTGTCAAACTTGGTACCTCTTCCCTCATTTTTTTCCTTATTTTTCTTCCCCCAACCTGCCCCCCAACAAGTTGTACAGATCATTTCCAACATATTGTCTTGTCAATGTTGCTGTTGCACTGGATCCCCCCTTGTCCTTTGTCTCACCATTCTGTTGTTCCCCTTGCCTTCCCTAATTCAGATAAATACTAGGGTACCAAGATCAAATACAGTGACAACAGGGGATATACCATAGGGGACAGAACATACAAGAGAAATAAGAAATCACACAGTACATTAACAACAACAACAACAAAGAAAAACCTCTTGTGTCCATGTCTTGGAGTTCATTTTGCTTAACATCATCTTATATGGTCATATGTACATAGCTATTGAGCTAATTCTGCTCATCTGCTAAGATTATCCTAGACATGTACTAATTATTGCAAATAAGAAAAACCATGGAACCTATGTTTCTTTGGATCTGGCTTACTTCACTTAATATGATTTTTTCCAAATCTTTACATTTCCTTACAAATGGGACAGTGTCATTCTCTAATGGAAGCATAGAATACCATCACATATATATGTATATATATATATATATATACACACACACACACACACACACACACACATATGTGTGTGTATATATATCACATTTTCTTGATCCATTCATCTACTGAGGGGCATTGGGTTGGTTCCATATCTTACCTATGTTGAATAATGCTGCAATAAACATAGTTGTGCTGGTAGCTTTAGTGTGGCCTTGTTGGTGGTGATTTGGGTAAATGCCCAGAAGTAGAATTTCTGGGTCATAGGGAAACTCTATGTTTAGTCTTTTGAAAACCTCCATACTGTTTTCCAGAGTGGTTGAACAAGTTTACACTCCCACCAACAGTGTAGTAGGGTTCCACTTTGGCCACATCCCCTCTAGTGTCTGTTGTTATTAGATTTCTTGATTATAGCCTGTTTAACTGGAGTGAGGTGGAATCTCAATGTTGTTTTGATTTGCATTTCTTTTATGGTCAGAGATGTTGAGCATTTCTTCAAGTGTCTATTGGCCATTCTTATTTCTTCTTCAGAGAAGTCTCTCTTTAAGTCTTTAGCCCACCTATTAGTGGGGTGGTTGTTTGAGGATTTGTTTTGGGGGGATTTAATTTTTTGTGTTCTAAGTATATTAGATATGAGGCCCTTGTCTGTTGTATGGCTAGTGAAGATCTTCTCCCAGTCTGTGGGCTTTCTATTGATCTTGCTTACTATGTCCTTTGCCATGAAGAAGCTCTGCAGTTTCATGCAATCCCATTTGTCCACCCTTTCTTTGATTTGTTGTTTCTGGGTCTTTATTCAGAAAATTTCGGCCTGTGCCAAGGAGACCTAGAGTTTCTCCTATTCCTCCCTATAATGTTTTCAGGAAGTCTTCTTTTACTTCGAGGTCTTTGACCCATTTGGAGTTGATTCTGGTACAGGGTAATATATAAGGATCTACTTTAGTTTTCTACAGGTGTTTAACCAATTTTGCCAGCACCATTTACTGAAGAGGCCATCTTTCTTTCATCCTATTTTTTTTGGCTCCCTTATCAAAGATTAGGTGGCTATAGGTCTGTGGGTTCATTTCTGGGTCTTCAGTTCTAGTCCATTGGCCCTCTGGTCTGTTCTTGTGCCAGTACCAAGCTGTTTTGATTATTATGGCTTTGCTGACCCGAAACTTTGGCAAAGTAGCAGGATACAAAATTAACCTTCAAAAATCAATGGCTTTTCTGTATGCCAATAATGAGAAGAGCATGGCTGAAATCAGAAAAGCAACTCCTTTTGTAATAGCTCCCCCTCCCCCATAAAAATATCTAGAAATTAACTTAACCAAAATGAAAGACATCTGTAATGAAAACTTTAAAAATCTGAAAAAGGAAATTAAAGCAGATCTAAGGAAGTGGAAAAACTTCCCATGCTCCTGAATTGGGAGGATTAACATCATGAAAATGGCAATGCTACCAAAGGCTATCTACAAATTCATGGTAATACCCATCAACAGCCCAACCTCATTCTTTAATGAAATAGAAGTAATACCAAAACCCATATGGAACAATAAAAGATCCTAAATAGCCAAAATAATCTTTAGCAGAAAGAACAGTGCTAGAGGAATATCAGTACCTGACATCTTTTTTTTAAATTATTGTCCTTAGTTGTACAAAGGAGTTGCCATTTAACAAAGTGGTTTATGAATATATTGTATCTTGATCATTATTACCCCTTTCAACATTCTCACCCACCCCTCCCAACCCATCACTTTTCTTAATTTTGTAGGTCACACTGAATTCTTTTTTTATTCTTTTGTCGGTTGTGGGTCCTGAACTCTGGGCCTGGGCACTGTCCCTCAGCTCTTCAGCTCAAGGCTAGCACTCCACCACTTGAGCCACAGCACCACTTCCGGCTTTTTTTGCTTATGTGGTACTGAGGAATGGAACCCAGAGCCTCATACATACAAGCAAGCACTCTACCACTGAGCCACCTTCCCAGCCCGGACACATTGAATTCTTAACTACATTCTCTTACCTCTCCACTTCTCCTTTTCATTCAAGACCCAGATACCTTAATGACCTCTCTTGGTTATTCCAGCTTTGGAATAGAATGAAAAACTACTTTAGAACATCTGATTCCAGAGCAATGACAAGTATAGTGAGAAGAGAAAAGAGAAAGCAGAGGTAGATAAAGGCATAGTGCCTGCAAGAGAGGATATGCTCCTGTGAATCTTCCACCCTGTCAACATTCAGCACCTCTTCTGCCCCATCATCTTCCTGATTCTATAGTTGGGAGTGCCTAGAGTCCATCTCAGTCACCTTGACTTTCATACCATCTACTTCTTGGCTTACATTTATATGTTGATGATGCTCAAAATTATCCCCAGCACTCACACTCCTCTAGTTCTAGAATCCCATGGTACTCTGCCCACTGATCTCTCCAGCCATCTAATAAGTGAATTCAGAGGTAACAGCTACCAGCAAGGTCTCAATTGCCACTCCCAATCTGTACCCTCCCCATCAAAACTGGGTAAATATTTACCTACTTTTCTAGCTGCTTATATGAAAAACCTGCAATCATCCTTGCTTCTCCTCCTCCCTTACTCCACAGTCACCCAACAATAATCCTTTTAGCTCTCCATTCAGAACAGACCAGAACGCAACATGTTTTCACCTCCTCCATGTTTCCACCTTATCCAAGGCACTCTCTTATCTGATCTCTCAACTCCCACTGTTGTCCTCTTCTAGCTCCCCTCTCCCTCCCACACATAGCAGCAGCAGTTCTTCTAAAACCAGGTCATATCCCTCCCTGATCATGACCTCTAATGTTTTCCTGTTGCTAACAGAACTCAAAACCAGAGGACCTCACCAGTAGCCTCAGAACTCCGTATAACCTTAACCTCTAACTGCCATGAGTTCAGTGTCTACCACACCCTTCTCTCTGCATTTCAGTTGTGATGTCCTTGCTAAGCACATTTGTGAGGGCCTTATCCCCTGCTTCTCCTTCTGCTTAGATCTTAACATCAATAAATCAATCACATCTAACACTGTGCTTGGTGACTACCATAAAGAGCCAGGAGAGGTAGGGGAAGACCAGAAACCCACATGGTTTTCCTGGTACTATGTCATGGGATTTAAATAATTCTTCAGGTCTGTTTACCTAGTTCTCTTATGGCCTCCTCAAAGGCAAGTGCATCCTAAGCCAAGATCCTAGTACAGAGATCATTAGAGAAGAGAGCCTGATTTCTGAATTCCTTATCTTCCTCTATGGCCCACTGGTTCTGTTTCGAGGGGGGTGGGTGGGCTGTGACTAACGTACCACCTGTCACTTCTCCTTTCTCTTTATTGGTTCCAGGGAGGAACCTTTGCCTCCTTGCTCTTTCCTGTGAAGACAACTTCCCCTTGGTTAGACTTCTCTGCCAGTGACAGAATCTATACAAACACTAAGGAAAAACAAAACAAACTAACAAATCACACACATGCAAGGGAAAACCTGGAAGGTTTTGCCATATTTAAAGTCAGCAGAGGGCCAAGTCTTGGCAACAGCTGGAATCAGGGTCTTGAATTCCTCAGGAATGCCCATCCCCTGCTTATCTTTAACATATTCTCTGTATTCTATAATGCTGCAATGAATATTCTGGTTGATAATGTTTTCCTACTTATTGGACACATTTTTGAAATGGGGAGATTAGATAAGGCTTATAAAGATCAAAGAGTACCAAAATTCTTTCCAATAGAGAGAGAAGGAGAGGGAGAAGGGGAGGAGAAGAAGGAAGTAAGAGTAAGAGAGGGAGAATGTTCTGGGAGCCCTCATTAAGCTAGTATCCCTGGGCCACACTGGCTTGGTGGCTGTGAGAGCAGCAGGCAGTGGAAGATTCTGGCAAGAAAACCTCAGCAATGGCAGGACATCTCTTTCCTGGCAGACTTGGGTGGCTTTTTGAAAGAGCCAATAACATGGGTCACTTAATCCAGTGTTAAAGGCCGAACATAGCTCTACATGACCACCCTGCGCTTGCCCAGGCCAGAGGATTCCAGCTAGGCCTGTGATGGGCAGCTGTCAGTCTACCTGATGACAAATGTTTTCACTCCACAGTGCCACAGCCAGGGCTACTTGAGGTCAGGAATGGCATCTCTGAGTGTCTTACATATCTTCTGCTGAGTCTGCTTTAAGCACATTTGCCCATGCCCTTATAGGAGCAATATAGAGTCCTTGGGAAATGGACCTAGCTGCTTTTGTCTTCTAGCAGAGAGATCGGAGTCAGAGGAGAAATTAGGGCTCACAGCTCCACATAACTCATGATTGTTGAACTCTGATCTGGGTCAAGCACAATTTCCAAGTATGTCATGAGGCCTTATTCACTCAAACCTCACAACCACTTCACATTACAAAAATGAAGCACATGTACAACACACTATGTTGAAAATGAACTTTACAACTTGGGGGAGAAGGAGTTGGGGAGGTGGGGAGGGAAGGGATGGTAGGGGAAAAACAAATAAGGGATAACAATGCTTGATAGCAAATGTACTCATTGCCTTACTCATGTAACTGTAACCCCTCTGTAGAGTATCTCGACAATAAAAAATATTTTTAAAAAATGAAGCACTAGATGCCTAAGAGGCCCACCGGAGAGCTCATCACAGCAATGGAAGAACTGGTAGTGGCCTAACTCCAAGGCATAAACTCAGGTCCACCACATGACACCTGCTTGTGATCACTCATCTGAGGAGCAGAACAGTGACTCATCACTGGGTCCTTGTGACACCAGCACCTGGCTTGTTCCTTTTTCTACCACCTTTCTCTGAAGAGCGAGGGATTACTTTTCACATCAGACACCTTTTTCTCTGAATATTTGAACCCTCAATTGGCACCCCATTCCCTAACCACAGACAAGGCTAACAAGAGCTTTGTCCCAGGCTAGCCTTTGTAGAAAGGCCACTAGGAGATATGCTAATAGATCTGCATGAGACAAGGCTTTCCTTCAACTATCACTAACTCCTATTTCTCTGAGGTCAGCAAAGGAGAGATGATTTACCTGAGCACAACAGCTGTTCTTATGGCTAGCCTACAGCTAGGGCCAGGGAATGCAAGGTCAGCTCTGATCTACAGTCACATTGGGACCAGCAGTCATTCCAGAGTGAAGTAGCCACCAAGACTCAATATATCCTGGGAGGAGGTGGCAGCAGGTCAAAAAATGCTGCAAAACATGCTGCAAGAACCCATTGTAAGGACTAATACCCTTCTTCAACATCTCCCAAGTGCTGAGTGAATATGGCTTAGAGGTTCACATATGACTTCATTCAAGCACTTAAACAGGTCAAGACCCACCTGCTCTGAACCAACAGCCTAGAAGAGGAGGTAGGCAGTGAAGCGAAACAAGTCCATTCCCTGCTGTGTGGCTCTTATCTACAGCTTACTACACTTGTTGGCAGTTTCCAGAATAAGGGTAGTTTCTACCAACTTGGGTTGTTATGAAGATAAGGTCCATAAACTTCAGGATTGTTCATCAAAGCTCTTAGAGTACCTCACAGCAAGCGTTCAATAAATGGTAGCAATGATTAAATGATTAGGGCTCTTCCATCCCCCCTTTCTTTCTGAAAAGAATCCTTTAAGTAAAATCTAGGTTTTGACCTCTAAAAGCTTGTGTCCATCTCATTTGGCATTGTAGTCACAGTGGTCTCTATAATTATAAGGCTGATGGTAGTCTGTTTCTTGGGGGTTGAGACTGCCCATGTCAGTGCATCTTCAGGAAGGTGAATAAACCCTATTTGCAGCCTTAGAGCTTGGGAGGCTGTGGGGCTAATTCTCCCATTCTAACTTTGCCTTTATCCTGGGATCCTAGGTATGGGTACTGTCTGAGTTGGGAGGGGCCTAATTAGGTCAGGGACCAGCACATTTTTTTTTAAAAGGCAGAATGTAAATATTTTAGGGTTTCTGCAACTGCTATTTTAGATGATCAAATAAGTCCTTCCTGATGATTCCTTGCCTTTAGGGGTTAAAGGTGTTTAGAAAAGGCTAGAGACTTTTTTTTGTCAATTATGGGGCTTGAACCCAGGCCTGGGCACTGTCCCTGAGCTCCTTTGCTCATTCTATCACTTTGAGCAACAGGGCCACTTCCAATTTTCTGGTGGTTAACTGGAGATAAGAGTCTCATGGACCTTCCTGCTTGGACTGGCTTGGAACTGGGATCCTCAGCTTTCAGCCTCCTGAGTAGCTAGGATTACAGGTGTGAGCCACCAGAATCCGGCTTAGAGACCATTTTTAATACCTTGGCAGTAGAATGAATACCCTTCCATCAGTGCTTACCACACAGCTTCTTGTCAATCAGGTCTGAGCTCAAACATCTCATTCTCCAAGATACTTTCCTGGCCCAGTTCCATGGCTCTATCATATTTCTGTGTTTTTTTTTCATTTATTTTCTGCACAGTCTTTACCACAACCATACGTGTCTCTCTCTCTTTTTTAATTTTCAACTAGCTCACTCTGTCTCTCCTGCAGACCATAAGCTCCACTGAAACAGGGGCCTTGCCTCTCTCATTCACATCATGCGTGTGTCCTTAGCGGTCAGGAGAGTCATGGGCCTATCACAGATTCAGTACATTTTGCTAACTGAATAAATGAATCATATCATATCATATCATATCTCTACTGCAAATCAGGATGCATGTAAAGAGGACTTTATGATCTTATTAAGTAAGGGAGAAATGAATTTATGTGAAATTTATGAAATAATACATTATTTCATCATTTCAGGTAAGCACACAGAAGTTAAGGTCCTATCACTGGAAGACACATATGTGGTAGATGGCAGAACTAAGTTTCAAACCTAGATCTGCCTGACTGAATTGCCTTAATTTTGTTTTTTCAATTTAATGGGAGCACAGACTATTCAATCTGATGGGGGACATTTATGAGCAGTGATTCATTTGTAGAATTTGCAAAAATAAAGAGAAGATATCAATACCTGATATATGCAAGTTAGTGAAATAATTTATTTCAAAGCATAGTTTGAAGGTGGGAGAGGAGAGGGAAAGAATCAAAGTTGTAAAGAAAGTGGAGATTTTCTCATGTTTGAACAATGAAATCCATAGGGGAAACAACTTAGGGTGTCACTAAATTAGTTCCAAGTGACAGAAAAATCCTCAATTTCCCAAGAGCAAAGGCATTTGTCAATTGCACTTTATTCATGTTACTGGGACAGGAATACATTTCTGATATGCAACCTACTGACCACAGCTATGTGAGAAATCCAGAATTCTAATGTTTCTGAGGCTCTTTTCAATGTGTCTGTGTCTAGACATTGTTCTCAGCAAAGACTCTGGAGAGAAATGTGAGGTCCTTCAAAGCATCTCACACATGCTTTCCTAGCCAAAGAACCCATCCTCATCATTTTTGACCCAAGTTGTGGCTATTACAAAAGAAGTGAGCAAACCTCCTCAGAAACTCTTTATAACTCCAAGTGGGTCACCTTACACTATAAAGTGGTTTGCAATTAAAATGTTTTTGCAATTGTGACCAGACCACAGTGTCTAGACATCAGGAGACTCCAATCCTACAGCATACTTCCCGCCCATGATTACCTTAAGATAGATGCCTACAACTTGCCAAAGAACACATTACTTTCCTTTTATCAGAGCATCTTCAAGAGCATATTTCTGGGAGGCCTCTCCTCACAGCCTGCTGGGAGCTACCTGAGAACTCTTTCTACCACCAAGAGGAAGGCATACCCAAATACTTGCTCTTGGAAGGCAGGTCTGGCCAGTACAATAAGATCTGTAGCTTTGGATCCCCCTTAGGCTGGCTGAAGAAGACAACACCTAGAAGAGGATTCAGATCTATTGCAGCACTGCTATATTTCCCCAAGGAGAACAAATGTTTTTTCCATCTCAGACTCAGGGAGGCAGAAGTGGTATGGCTTAAGATATGCCAAACTATGCAAGGAAAGGAAAGCATTTAGAATCACCACCTCTATTCCCTGGTAAAACCTGAATTTACCGGTCAGATAAGGGGCAAAGGGAGTCTATCATTCATTCATTGCAAAAACATGCAATGATTACCTTTCTTCTATGGTATGATGCTGGATGCTAGGGAAACAGAAATGTAAAGTTACATGTTCTGCCCACAGTCCTGTCTCATACATGGAGAGACTGGGAAAGACTAGAGGTAGTTAGGCATAAAGGAGGAGCTACAGGAGACACAATATAAAAAGACTGAGAAGGGCTGGGAAAGTGGCTCAGTGGTAGAGCGCTTGCCTTGCATGCCTGAGGCCCTGGGTTCGATTCCTTAGTACCACATAAGCAAAAAGAAAAAGCCGGAAGTGGCGCTGTGGCTCAAGTGGTAGAGCGCTAGCCTTGAGCTGAAGAGCTGAGGGACAGTGTCCAGGCCCACGACCAGACCCCCCCCCAAAAAAAACAGTATGACTGGAATAGCTGCAATCTTTATCTCAAATGGAGCCTTTGAAATCAGGAGAGTAGTTTGCACTTGAGCAGAGCTCAGGGTGAGGATGACATATTTCAAGTGCCCTATCGGCTTGCCTAGTGCTACAGCACTAAATAGGGAAGAAGAGCTACAGGGGAAAAAGGGAATTGCTCACCTTCATGAGTGGGTAGAGGGGGAGGAGCAAAAGCATTGCTGACCAATGGGAGGAGGTGTAACAAACACCTGGAGATCCAGCAGCTTAAGCTTTCTCTTCCCTCACCACCCTCACGAACCATCCAGTCCCACAGGCAAATTCTTATGGGATGGGAACACAGGAGGGTGATGAAGAAAGGTGGAGAGGAACCAGGGAAGAGTCCCTAGTGTGATGCCCACCCAGGCAGAAAATAACTTCCAGGGAATCAGCCATATGCTGCAGAAAGACCAAGGAATCACACTATATAGACAACTCATCCACCAGGAAAAACACCCGGATCCCAGTTCCAGCCACTGCTGACGCTAATCCTGCCCCAGCAGCCACAGAAACAAAGCCTTCAAACCACCACATCTGAGTCAATCTGATCTCAAATCAATTCCAGAAAAGTCAAGATCCTTGCGTGGGATCACTCAATGGAGCAGAGCCAGGGTTTCTTTGGGAAATTTGGTGGAGGTGCTGGGAGTGGCCACCTGGACTTCATTATTGTACTTGCTGCCTACTGCCATCCTAGGAAGGCAAAGACTGCTCTCTCGGTGGTTCAGATGGGAACACCAACCACACCTTAGAAAGAACCCAGGCTAGAGCACTCCACTAATTAAAGAGGTGAGGAGAAGTAACAGAAGCACAGAATTAAAAAATAAGAATCTTAGAGCTATTCCTTCTATGAAATCATTTAATGAATCCATGTTAAAAATAAACTTGAAATTCTTGATAATTAAACACAAAATAGCTCCATGAAAAGGAGATTAAAAAAAGAAAACTGGGAGCGATGAGAAGAAGGATATAGCTCAGTGGTAGAGCACTTGTGCTGGATGTGTAAGGCCCTGGGTTCTAGTCCTAGTGTCACACAAAACAAAAAGCTAACAACAACAAAACACAAGAGAAGAAAAAGCAAATAGGGCAGGAAGAGGACAGAGGGTGAAAAACAGAAAAAGGGCCAAGAGAAGACAGAGGTTACTCTGTTTTCCTGAGCCTCAGGCACAGGCAGAGGCAGAGTGAGGGACCATCTAGTTGATCAGATAAATGATGCTTACATTCAGAGGCTCCAAGTTAGAACTGGCCTGGTGATGTCCCAAGTACTCAGCTAAACCACCTTGGGAATTAGGTTTGGGAACCATGTTTAGGAGGGCTAGCCATCTAAACAGCCTGCCTGCCTAGGTACCCAGGAGCTTCAGCCTAGGAAGAAGCAACTCTCTCTGAGCTGACTCCTCCTGAGGGGAGGCTGCCCTCAGCTGATATCCATAGTTGTACCACCTGGGCTGGGCGTCCTAGATCTGCCTGATGTCCTCAGAAGCTCAGCTCTACTTTCCATACAACCACATGCAGCCAAAGAAGACCCTATCCCTCTGACCAGCTCTCCTGCCTTTTCACTTGCTGATGAAGAGTGCTGTTTTTAATATAATAACCTTAAAAGGGGAGGTTACATGGAGTAATAGAGTACTTACCCACATACACACACACAGACACACATGAATGCACATATAGATGCACATACAGAGTGCATGTAAAAAGGGCTTTGTAGTTGTGGAAGTGGGAGGGAAGGGATTGTAGGGGAAAAACAAAGGAGGAGGCAACAATGCTTGATAAGAAATGTACTCATTACCTTGCTCATGTAACTGTAACCCCTCTGTACAGTATTATCACAATAAAAAACATAAAATAAAAAAATGGAACCCTTGTGGGGAGGGAAGTAACCATGTCA
>NW_012267329.1:1197225-1222082 GCF_000151885.1 Dipodomys ordii
AAAAACAAAGGAGGAGGCAACAATGCTTGATAAGAAATGTACTCATTACCTTGCTCATGTAACTGTAACCCCTCTGTACAGTATTTTCACAATAAAAAACATAAATTATAGTGCATTTTACAAATGGAAGTTATTAAATTTACTCCTAATACAGAGAACCTATTGTCCCCTAAAGAAGTTTATGGACAAACTTTCCAAGGATGAAGGCCCACTTACAGAGCTCCTTCTAGTGTGTTTACAGCTAAGCCAAAATGGAAAAGAAAAAAAAAAAGGTCCCAAAGCCACATCCAACCTCTACTTCATCCCTGCGTGGGCAGGTCTTGTTTGTTTTGTTTGTTTTTCAAAACCCACTTCTTAAGCACTGGGGAACTTTCAGCCACTTCCCACAAGTTTCCAGCAACAGCGTGGGCCCCAGCTAATCCCATAATCGAAGGCCTCTTACAGAGCTGGCTTGGAGGGCTTCCATCTCCCCATGAGTATGGGGGAAAAGAAAGCCTGGCAGCACCAGGGACTAGGGACACTAAGGAGAGCAATTGGATCAGCCTTCTAATTCCAGGACCCATTCACTGAGCACCTACTATGTGTCTGGGAAGCATCTGGTATATAGCGAAAAAGAGCTAGAATGTCAAAGGCTTTGGTAGTATTTAGGAAACACAATGGCAGGTTAAGGTAGGGGCTCAATTTGAAGCAGTTTACAGGAAGTACAGCAGAGTATGGGGGTAGTGCCTGTTTTTTAGTTTATTTTCCAGAAATCAAGATGCCTTGGAGGTTCTCCTCTTTTACATTTTTTGTCTGTTTTGTGCCAGTACTGGATCTTGAACTCAAGAGCTTTATGCTCTCTCATTTGACTTTTTCTGCTCAAGGCTGGTGTTCTACCACTTGCATCACACTTCCACTTCCAGCTTTTTGCTGCTTAACTGGGAGATAAGAGTCTCATAACCTTTTCTTCCTGGCCTGGCTTTGAACTTCTATCCTCAGATATTAGCTTCCTGGATAGCTAGGGTTATAGGCATGTTCCTCCATTGCATCTTGCTTATGGGTACAAATATCATTGCTCCCTGCCCTGAATAGCAGAGCAGTGCAAACAGAAGCCTTCATTTCAGTCCCCTGGACTCCCACAGCCTTAGTCTGCTCAGCCATTTAATACTAACATCGACATTGTCAGAATTTCTCCTAAGCTTAGTCAGAATTGCTATCAGGCCTGGAGAAGGCAGATCCATTGAGCAAGAAGGAAGCACAAGTGACTTGTACCAAGAAGAAAGGACGCAAACATAAACATTGTCTATGGGGGAAGGCAACTTTGGATATAGGATATTTCTTCACTATTTCCTTTAATACTAAACAGTAACAATTGTTTTTTATTCTAACACTGGCCACTACTTTATTACCAGCATCTAGGACAGCTCATCTATGGTTCTGTTTCAATCATCTGTCTGTCCTTCCTTCCATCGGAGCATTTATCCATCTATCCATCTTTTTTAATGAAAGCCAGTGTTTTAGCCATTTACAAATACCCAAGATACAGGCAGTCTTTGAGGAACAAGATGGTGCCTTTCTTCCAGCTGTCAGCCTTTTTTTTAGAACTCTCTAGGCCACAGAGAGTCTTGTTTCCTCTCCTACGATGCAAATTCCTCAGACTGAGAGATCCAGAATAGAGACACTGAGAACAGAGGCTTGTCTGCTAGGTCCTTCATCTACCTCAGGTGAGTGAACTCACCTGAGGTTGGACGGGAGTTTACAGCTGTGGGGCCCAAAATGGGTGAGTTGCCTCTGTCAGTATTCACTTGCAAGTTAAACTTTCCCAACTCTCATCATCCATCAGACTGAAGTAATGGATTCCTGTTTGTTCTCATGTCAGCAGACACATAGAAAGGCTTTGCAATAGGCTTGGGTGAACACAATGCCTGGAAAGCCTCTCAGAAAAGTCCAGGCAATTTCAACATAAACCTGAATGCCAGACATTCTCTGGGACAGACAATGGTTCTCAGAAGTCAGATGTCCTGCAGAAAAGGAGCCTGGCCTTTTCCTAGTTTACCTCTGGACTAGAACTTTAGAGAAGCAGCTGGCTGTGAACAGCATCTGAGGTAGAGCCTCCCTAGGGACCCAGATACCCACACTTTTCCCTAAGGGAAAGGTGATAGAGAAACAGCTCATTGGGAAGGAGGCAGCCAAGAGACAGAGAGCCCCATGGTGCTGATTCCTCCAACCCCAATAATGACAGCAGTGTCAATCTGTCCTGTGCTGGGCACTATCCTAAGAATTTTACATCTATTGAATTACCAAGGCCTCCCTTCCCCTGTGAGTTGGCTACTGTTATCATCCCCATTTTATAATTAAGGAAACTGAGGCACTGAGAGGTTAAATAAGTTTAAGGTAACATCACTATGAGGTGCAAACCCAGGCCAATTTGACCCCTAAGACCATGCTTTTTGACCCAGCTGAAAATTCACTCCATCTCACTTCTTGGCCTTGTGGACATGAGATCTCCAAGGGCAGTCAACAGAGCCTCAGCATACTGCACACTTCCCTCTCCTATGTCTCAGGGCAAGAAAGCCCCTTTAACGTTGACGTCCCTCCCTGGCATCATACAGGTGAAATTTAAGATATAAGATATATATCAACTTCTCTTAGTTCAACTTAAGTCTCCAAAACCTTAGCTTCACACTCAGGAATTTTGTTCCTCCATGAAAAGGACAAGAGGTTAGAGTCTGGGCTGGGAGCTGGAGGGAAAGGTAGCCTAGAACAGGAAGGGAGTCATGCTGAGTGTGTAGGGGTACCCATCAGATGTACATGTTGATAAGACTCCAAAAACCAAATTGAAATAACATGCTTTCAAAGGCATTTTTGGTCATTTAGTATAGCTAAATGACCAAAACAGAAAAGCACAATAATACATGTCATCTGAAGCTAGTGACCATAAAGCCTGTTGTAGGTTTTTTTGATTTAGAGTTTAAGAAAAACATAGAAGAGTCAGGATATGGTTTCATGATCACACAGAACCACTCCCTTCTCTCCACTCCTAACATCCTGTACAAAGAAAGCATTCCGTCATTTTAGCACCTTCAATAAAGACAACAATAGACCATACTTTCCTATCTAGGAACTGTTAGCTTGAAATAACAGATAGAGAGGCCATGAGTGTGGACATGGGTCTACAGAGCCAAGAGGACAATGATTAATGGGTTTCCCAGGCATGCTATCAGCTGGCCCAGAGGCCAAGTTAGGGACTGGTCTTAGAATGCATTACCCCAGAGATTCTCTCCCAGGCACTGAGCAGCAGAGGAGCAGCCCACACATTCCCAAGCTGTGAGCTCAGTCATGAGTGAGCCAGAAAAGCCAAGGTGAACAGCAGACGGGCCAGGACAGCCTGGGAGCCTATTCTCAACTCTGCTTCAGGAAAGGGATGCTGGCCATCCTGTGGAACACTCAGACCAACAACAGTCAGACTGTATCATGTTGCAGGAAGACAGAGGGAAAAGAAGCTTTAGACAGACTCTCACAGCACATTAGAGGAGGAGAGGAATTTATGTTTCTGAGGACCTCCTATTGCTGAAAATAACTTCTTGGGTGTGTGTTAAAGCTGGTACAGCATGTTGAGATATGCTATTTTACAGATATAGAAACTGGGGCTCAAGGTCCCCAAACTAATGGGTAAAGGAGCAGAGATTAGATCCCAGATCCCATCTAGGCTCTTCCCAGAAGGTCCTGTGGCACACATAGTCAGTTCCACAAGCACCTAACCTCTCCTCCCAGCTCTGTTATAACCAGATCAGAGCTCCTTAACCCTCTTTATACCATGGACCACTTGTAACTTAGTAAAGCCAGCAGATATCTTCTTAAGGTAGTAACTTTAAATGCATAAAACCAAATGTCAACCCCTATCTAATATATGTTGCATAATATGATATCTAATATCAACGTGTTAAATCACAAGATTTAGTTGTGGGCCTAACATTTTACATCATTTCTAAATGTAATTTGAGAGAGAGAGAGAAAGAAAGAGAGCAAGAGAAAGAGAGGAGAGAGAGAGAGAGAGAGAGAAAGAAATATGCCTGGACTGGCTGCCCAGGACAAATGAAAACTCTGTGATTCCACTGGTGATGAAGTCTCAGGCACTCTCTGGCATTCCCACTCAGGGCATTAGCCCTACACTGGGGGCAATATGTTACTTTTCTGTAAGACCTCAGTGAAAATAAAGGTTTTATCCCTTGTCCATTTTCACAGAGTCCTGAAGATTAAAGATTCTTGGCTTCAGACCTGGCCTACCATAGTCAAGACATTAACAGGTGCCAAATTGTTAACTTCTTTCTTCCTTATAGTTGTAGTGGGTAACACTATCTTTATCTGGCAAAGCAGAAAATACCAGTTCCAAGCAAATCTTAAAGCAAATTAGATACACCAGCCTGTTGGTCCAAGTTTCTGGACTATCAGAGCCAAAGAGGGTGCAATTATAAGCTAGTTGCTAAAAACCTATCTTACCTGAAACTCCATACTTGGCTGTGTAAATTCTGATTTCCCATAACCAAAATAAACACTGAAGCTGATCTAAGGTTGCAAATGCCATCCATAGCCTCAAATTGCAAATTAACAAATTCCTGAAAAAAATTTCAATATGAAATTCTAGAATCAGAACTCAATAATTTATTCAAAAATAATAATGCCCATCTTAAATATTCCAGGCAGGAATTCTTCTGAAAACAAAGGCAAGAATAACATTTGAGTCCTTTCTATAGTCTTACTGCAAGCACTAGGCTGGGGAAAACATATAGATGAAGACCAGTGACTTCACAACTTTCTGAGAGTCATCCTGGTTTGAAAATTCTTGCATTTATTCAGTTATCTCTGCAAAATTCCAGGCCAACTCTTTTAACTCAATTAAGTTTCCACATCTATAATATGGAGATCACAGTCCCAGCCCTTATTACTTCATAAAGCGATTGTGACAATCCATCAAGATGCTAGATGAAAACTTGCTTTGTCAACAGAAAAGTTTTCTTGTGTTGTTAAACTCTAATGAGCAACAGCTCTAGAGTAAATATGAGGCTAAAGTAAAATATTTCTATAGCACAAAATCACGGAAGGATCACATATTCATAACATCTCATCTGTCACTGAGTTTAGCAACACAGATGAAGGGCCAGTAAGGCATCTCCTGCCAACTGAATACAAAGATCTGGATGGTAAGGTATGCATATAATCTCATACCCAAGGGGCTGAGGCAGGAAAATTAGGAATTCTAGGCCAACCTGAGCTACATAATAAGACACTGTCTGAGGTTGGGGGAGAAGAAAGAGAAGGAAGAAGGGAAAAAAGGAATAAGGAAAGAAGAAAGAAGGAGAAGGAAAGAAAAACTGAAGGCAGGAAAAAAGTAAAGGAAAGAAAGGAAAGGGAAGGAAGGAAGTGATCTGGCTCTACTGTCATTAAGGCCTGTCACTCCTCACAAAAAGAGCACAGCTCAGCCAGGCGCCGGTGGCCCACACCAGTAATCCTAGCTACTCAGGAGGCTGAGATCTGAGGATTGCAGTTCAAAGCCAGCCCAGGCAGGAAAGCCCTTGAGACTCTTATCTCCAATAAACCACCAGAAAACTGGAAGTGGCGCTGTGGCTCAAGTGGTAGAGCTGAAGAGCTGATTGACAGTGCCCAGGCCAAGAGTTCAAGCCCCATGACTGACCAAAAAAAAAAAAAAAAAGCACAGCTCATTTTCCTTCTTCCAAGATGGTAGCTCACAGTCTAACCTAGGTAACAACTTAGGAAGAAGGGTCCAGTGAGATGGTGACCTACTTTGGCCAGGATTGGAAAAGAGCCAAACAGATGAGGATACAAAAGCAGTCATAGTCCTTGCTAATCCTAGAGCCTGAGAAAGGCATTTCTGCCATCACAGGGAGAATGGAACCAGGTGATGATGGGTTGGGGTGAGGGGAAATCCTGAGAGCAAGGCATGCAGAGATAGCTCCCTAGAAATTGAGAACACAAGACATAGAACTGATGACAGGAGTTTTGGTGACAGGCCAATGGCTGTCTAAATGGCAGGGGATAGGGGGTACAGGATAGGAGCAGCTGTCCTGGGCCATGGCACAGACAGAAAGCTGGCTAGGTTTTCTAGGAGGGTATTCAAGCAATGCTCAGAAGCTCTGAAGTTATCATCACTTGGAGCTGAGACAAAGCTGGACTCTGCTACTTTCTCCCATGATGGAGGAGAAGTTAAGAGGCTCCAGTATTCTGGGATGAAGTCTGCCTGAAATCAGAGGTTATCAAGAAGTTGCTGGACAGAACTTGACAGGAGAGAACCTGGTGGTGAGAGCTCGGGTTGATGGGTGGCAGGAAGGGAAAGCAGAAAGATGGTCTGGGTTTACAGCAGGTTTTGCAAGGATGTGGTTAGAAAGAAGCTGGTCCAGTGAGAGTTGAGAGAGAGAGAGAGAGAGAGAGAGAGAGAGAGAGAGAGAGAGAGAGAGTGGACAGGTGGTAGAAGCTGTTGGAGAGCCCAGGAGGAGAAGGATCTGTGAGGCTAGACTGTGCCAAGAAGGTGGGTGACAGGTTGATAGAGTGGAGAAGAGAGGTACAGGAAAGAACAGGTCAGCCAGAGGGTTGGTGAGGCAGAAGACAGACTGATCAGAGAGCGTACCAGGTGGGGCTATATTTGGAACTTTAACCCACAGGCACTAGGGAGCTCCTGGACTTGAGCAAAGTCAAGGCCAGGTTTGGGGAGAATGGCTCTATGGAAGCTGCTGACTAAACTGGAGGGGGCAGTGAAGGGAGAGGACTCAGACTGTGATCATCTGTAAGGAGAGTCAGCCAATCCCTAAGCCATAGTAGGACAGTGGCGTGGGAGGACAGGGGGTAAGTAGAATTTGTATAACGGCAGGCACAACAGCCAGAGACAGATGGTGGGATGTAGGAGCAGATGTGAGGTAGGAAACCACCATGATGTCAATTTGAGCCTCTAGGACTTTGAAGAAACAGAAGAAAAGAAGAGAGTTTTAGACGGTGGACTTGTTTCAGAGCAAGAGTTGTTTCCTGAAGAAGTCTACAACATGCCTTGATGGTGTCACGCGGCTCAAGGGGAGCACAGCCTGGACAAATACTTATTAGGTGTCAGGCATTATCCCAGGTGCTGGGGGATCAGAAAAGAACATACAAACAAAAACTCCTACCCCAGGAAGCTCCTATTTTGTTGGATTTTCTGGAAACATTTTTGTTTGTATGCTAATGAGATGTATGCAAACCAGGTACTGGTAGCTCACGCCTGTAGTCCTACTCAGAAGGCTGAGATCTGAGGATTGTGGTTCGAAGCCAGCCTTGGCAGGAAAGTCTGTGAGACAATTATCTTCAATTAATCACAGAAAAAGCCTAAGTGGCACTGTTGCTTAAGAGATAGAGTGCTAGCCTTATACAAAAGGAGCTCAGGGATAGCCCCCAGGGCCAGAGCTCAAGCTCAAGATGTATACAGTTGGAGTAGCCCTTTCTACTTTCTTCTGCCTCAAGAGCAAATGTGACATCTGGAGCTATAGCAGCAACAAGGCTATGAAGCACCTGAAATGTGGCCAGTGAACATTGAGATGAGTTGTAAAATGCAAACAAGATTTCACAGATAATATATAAAAAGATGTAAAATACCACCAGCAATCATTTTTTTATTCACAACATGCTCAGATTATGATATTGTTATATAACAATTCAGATTATGATAGAAGCAACATGAGGTTAAATAAGAGGTCATGGAAAATTAACTTCACCATTTCTCTGCACATTTTTAATGTGGCTACTACTAGAAAAAAATATATGCATGCAGTACTGAAGTTTGAACTTGGCCTTGCATTTGCTAGACAAGCACTCTACTACTTAAGTAATACCTCCAGCCATTTTTTTCTTTATTTTCTGATAAGGTTTCATACTTTTTTTATTTGATTGGCCCAAGACTGCAATCTTCCTATTCTTTCTACCCTTGTAGATGGGATTACAGATATACACTACTATACTAGTTTTGTTTGTTGAGATGGGAATCTCACTAATTTTTTTTCCTTGGTTGACCTCAAACTATAATCCCCCTAATTTACCCTCCCAAGTAGCTATGATGACAAAGGCAAGCCACCACTTCTGGCTCAGTTTACATTATATTTTTATTAGATAGATATATTTTCATTAGAACCCAGGATGCTGAACCTCCAGCCATCACCTCTCTACTTGTTTAGAACAATAAGCCTCTGTTTGTTTTAGATTCTATGTTTTTCATCAGTTACTTGCAGCTGAATGCAATCAGGAGGATGAAAATGTGAGTTGGGTCTTATGAACTCAGCCTAGGACCTCACCCAGCAGACAGGAGGGAGACAGAAATAATCATATCTAGTGATAGAACTCCCTGCTATGGAAAATATGGATCTCCATTTTTTTTTTATCATGAAAGAAACCACAGTGGAGGAAGAGCCTGAAGCAAGCAGTGATGAGGGAGGCCAGGGCACATCTTCCAGTGTGGGAAGCAGAACATTCAACTGTTTCCTGGTTGCCATGGTTTCCTTTTGCCCCACCCAGCGGCACACATTTATTTGGATAATCCTGGCCAGCAATTCCCTAGGGCCTTGTGCAATCCTGGGTGGGCCAGGAACTGCAAGATGGTTTTTATTTTTCTAAAAAAAAAAAAAAGGAAGACCAGCTCCAGCCTCACAAGCCTGTTGGCTGATTTCCCATTGCCCTTGGAAGCTCCTTGAGCTGCCAGACGCTAGCAAAGCCCAAACAAGGCTGTGGTTACCACTCCAGCCCCACAGAGAAGGGATGCTCAGGGCAGTGCTGAGAGGCAAAGTCGACAGACTCTTCAATATGGAATCAAAAGTGGCTGGGTCTACAAAGCCACTATGGAGCTGTGAAGATGTCAGGGCTCACCCGGGACAGCTCCAGAACAAATCCTTCCCCAAGAGTTCATTTCATCCAGGCCTTATGCCAACTTCCTGTGCTGAGATAAACTAGACATCGCCTCTGTCCTCAGGGAGCTCACAGTCCAGAGGAAGGAGACAAAGCAATCCACATGGGTCTCTGAGTAGCCAGAAAATGGTCAGGCCAGGTAGCACCAAATCCAAACTGGAATTGGGATAAGAGAAAGGAGGTCGGGGGACTCCCAGAAGGAGGTAAGTCACAAAGGGAGCTGAGTCACAAAGGGAGCAAGTAGGCTGAACCCCTGTTGGACACTAAGATCACAGATCCTCTGTGGACTAGAGACCCTAAAACTCCCATTATATGGTTAAAATTTGAAGAATATATGTATATTCAATTTGACATGCATGTGTTTGCTCCTCCTCCTCCTTCTCCTTTCCTCCCTTTTTTCCTTTTTTGTTGTTTTCAGAAATAGATTATCATTCTCTAGTTAGGCCCCAAACTTGCAATCCTCCTGCTTCCTGAGTTCTGGGATTACAGATGTGTACCACCATGCTCATTTGGGTTCTTAGAGAACATGTACCTTTACTGATAAAGCAAACTTCTATTTTTTTAATTTTAATTTTAAATTTTTTTTAGTAAACTTCTTATAATGAAGCCAAGTTTCTCAAACAATTTTGGGGGGCTGTAAGGCACCATGGAAGTGTTAGGTGGTAATAATAGTAACAATGTTGTGGTCATAGGAGCAGCAATTCTACCCATACTGCTGCTGAACCCATTCAAGGTTACCCAGGCCAGACTTCAGGTCTCAAATGGTGCCCACTGATGCCCACTCCACAGGGACAAGGACATCCAAGTACGTGGTGACTGCCATGGTACCTCCTTTTGAAAGGATGACTCTTTCTGGTCCTCTTGAACTGTTGGTGGGAGAACAATATGACAATGCCTGTAATTTGTGTGTGTGTGTTCAAGCCAGTATTGAACTCAGGACCTTGCTTGGCGCTTTTTTTTTTCTTTTTGCTGAAGGCTGGCACTCTGTCATTTGAGCCATATCTCCACTTCTGGATTTTTGGTGGTTATTTGAAGATCAGAGATTCATGGACTTTCCTGTCTGAGTAGCTATAATTATATGTGTGAGTCACCTGTGCACAGCTCTTGATTACTTCTAATACTTAATACAACCTAAGTGCTACATAAAATAGTTAACAGCTATAGTAGTTGTATTGTTTAGGATGAAATGATAAGAAATGAGTCTGTACAAAATGTCTTGTGATTTCTGTTTGAATGCATGGATGCAAAACCCCATGAGAAGAAGTCTTACTGTATGCTCATAGGCTGACCCCAGTGTAGCCATGCTGATCACCTTGTGTGGAAACAGCCAAAGGGAGAGGTTTTGCTTCTTAGTATGATGTCTAGGCTCTGGGCTGGATCAGTCTCAGGTACAACATGCAATGCATACATCTGAACCCACACTCCACGTGGTGGAGGGACAGATGAACCAACTATAGCCCTGTTGGTCTCTAGGCCTGAGCACTTTTTCCTACAGTGGGGCAGGTAAGTAGACAGATCAGAGTTCAGCTTCTTCTAGTACAGAATTTCATGCCCCTGAGAATAATCCTGTGTTATGCCTACAACTGTCCATATTAGGTAAAGTGGTACTTAACCTGCTGGGGCCAGCAGACTTTACCCCAGTGATGACTTCAGAGGTCAGGAATGTCAGATAGGCTTATCCAGGCAGGAGATAGCAGCCTGGTACTCCCAGCTTCACCCCTTCCTTCTCTCATCCTCCCTGCCCTTCCTCTCTGCTGCCCTGCTGGGCTTCACTTAAATGATTCAGGAGTCACATGACCAGCTGGGCCTGAGCCCCACACTGGGAAGGCAGGCACCTGGGAGGCAAAGAAAAGTGTGGGACACATGTAAGAAGATGAGGGATAGGCTGACTGTGCTGGGTACTCACAAAACACAGACATACCCCTTTAAAAAGATGGTAAAGGAGTTTTCACTATATCATCTAGCCCCATTCTTGCTGCTGATGACAAAGGTCCATGACTCATTTCCTGTGAGCCTGTCTTTACAGCAATAAGGTACCAATGCCTCATGGTCTGTATGATCACTTGTGGCTATTGAACAGTCCCATGGGAGGTGAAAGAAAGAGCCCTGAACTGGATTGTTGTATACAGGGGATACTGTCCAGTGAGAACCGGGGTTCCTCACCCATAAGTCTCCAGGTTCTCTGAGTGCAGGACTCCCTCCTCAAAGCCTATCCCTTGTAGGTCTTTCTCCCCATTTCCTCCTACCATCCATCTATCCATTCTGCTTTTCTTGGCTCTCACCAACCCTCCACTCCCCCACACCCTTTCTTTCCCATTACACAAGCAACACCTTCTTCCTGGAATTTGTCTCTCTGCCTGTGTTTCCTCTAGTTGTTCCCTCAGCTTTGCAAAGCACATTCCTACTCACCCGTCAAGCCCCACATCATTCCTCTTCCAGGAAGCATTCCCAGACTACCGCAGTCACAATTAGTCATTTGTTTTCCTATACTTCTGCATGCCAGTATGCACATCTCTCTCATCGTACTTAAGATGCTAATGATAATAATGGCAAATTGTTATTATGGTTTCTGATTGCTTATGATGTGCTAGGTAATATTGTCAGGGCTTAAGATTGCCTTATTCAAACTGGGTGCTGATGGATCATGCCTGTAATTCTAGCTACTCAGCAGTCTGAGATCTGAAGATCAAGCTAGTTCCAAGCTAGCCTGGGCAGTAAAGTCCATGAGACTCTTATCTCCAATTAACTACCAAAAACTGGAAGGAGAGCTATGGGTCAAACTGGTAGAGTGCTAGCCTTGAGCAAAAAATCTCAGGGACAGTGTCTATGCCCTGAGTTTAAGCCCTATGACTATGACTACCACCACTACCACCACCACCACGAACAACAACAACATAAAAGATTGCCTTATTTAATCCTCATAGGAACTCTGAGGAAGGTGCCATTACTACTCTCATTTTATAAGAAATGGCACAGATATTATGTAACCTACTCAAGACCATAGAGTAATCAGAGGCCAATAAATATCTAGAGAAGTCTCTGGAACACAGTAACTGCTCAATAACTATTGACCCCATAAATTACTAAATAAGAGTAAAAATGTAAATAATTATATTTCTATCTTCATTACAGAAAACTCAAGCAAGAAGAACTTCCCATTCATTACTTCTGCCTTCCTATGCATTCAGGGCCTAGTTAATGTGTAAGGTACTGGAAACATGGTTAATGGAAGAATGAACAGAAGAATATGAAATCAAACTGAGAAAAAGCCTGAACTCCAGCACTGCCACCCATTGGCTCCAGCTAAATAGCCTAGATTGTCACCTGTCAATGTGGGTGACAATATACAACATTCTCTTATACAGCTTCTGACCTTTAATGTAAAGGTTTACATAAAAAAATGGCCAAGTCCATGATTTTGTGATCATGGCAACCTCACTCTTATTTATTATAAGTTCTTCTGGGCTGCTTTCCCTGGCCACACCTGGATGTAACACGTGAGCCAGGTGTAATCCTAAGGTAAAGTCAATATCAGTCCTGAAAATATTAATTTGGCTTGATCTTTGGTTCACTCCTGTCTTATCCCAAGTCACACCCAGAGAAAGAATTATTAAGAGCTTGATGAAACTCTCATTAATAGTACTAAATAATAAACAATGAACTCACATTAGATTATGCAAGTGATATCTGAGCCATTGCTCTGGAGATCTTTGAGGTTATTCTGTTTGTCTCCAGGCATCTCTGCCAGAACTCTTCTTCTCTGAATAGATCTTGGTCCCCTATCATCTACAACCACCACATGGATGCATACATGCACACACAAACACAAATACCTGAGCCATTGCTCTGGAGATCTTTGAGGTTATTCTGTTTGTCTTCAGGCATCTCTACCAGAATTCTTTTTCTCTGACTACATCTTGGTCCCCACCACAAGCATACATGCATCGTGTACACGTCCACGCATGCACGCACACACGCACGTGCACACACACACACACACACACACACACACACACACACACACACACACATGATAAATGCTGGTGAAATACTAAAGGCCATGACTTCTTCAGGTGATACGAGATGTGTCTACATCCCTGAAAAGGTAGGGGTCTGGCTGAATTGTTCTCATCTTAACCTATGGCTAACCAAGAGCATGACTCTCTGCCTGGCACCTGTTAGATTACTTGGCTTCACATTTATGATCAGCTATATTTATGCTAATTCCAAGGATGTTTTGTTTATATAATGCTAAGTATAAACCACTACACTAAAAGAAACAAGCAGGAGTGACCAAGAAAGTGTCTTCTACTTGGAAAGAGAGGTAAGACCCCTCTCCTGTGGTTTTAACTTGCAATAAGGAATATAAGTATTAATCATCTACATGTGAATCCAGTATGGGAAGATTTAGCCCATAGCTGGAACAAAAGTAACCAGCTATTGTAGAGGACACCAATCTCTTTTGTGCCTTATCTTGTACCCCACATCCTCTGTGTCAGTCATTTGATGCTTGAAAAAGCAGCTGATCACAGTAACTAATTGGTCCAGAAGTGGACCATTCAAAATACTGCGAGATTTTTTTCTCAATATTAAGCTGGAAGAGAAAGCTCTAGTCTTTTGAGTCATGTAGCTTTGAAAATATGAAGAGGCTACAAATACAAAAGAAGACCTGTCTGTAGGAAAGAGAATAACACCAACACAGAGAAAAATATCCCACAAGAAAGGATGGATCCAATGGGACACATCAAATGTATCTTCTTCTACTTAGTACCTGGGTAGGTTTTATGAGCTAGACTATCACACATTTAAAAGGCATAAAAACTTTTGAACAAACCCCACTCTTACCTATCATCACTAACAAAAGATATTTTCTTTCTCTTTGTTTCTCAGGTGCCAACAATGTCCTACCAACCACAAGATGTGAAGACTGTTACTTCAAGCTTAGCTTGTAAAGTAAGGACTGGTCAGACAAGCCAGGCAAACCACCTGGCTGGTGACTTTTGAAACAAGAACATCTTCATAGTGGCCAGCCTTCACTCATCGCCCTGCTGGATGACTCACTTTCTGATCACCAACAAAGACCTATGACAGTCACAGAGTACTGAATGAGTGGGGCGATGGCATCTTCTAATAAAATAGTTCTGGAAGCCAGGTGCTAGTGCCTCATGACTATAATCCTAGCTACTCAGGAGAATGAGATACAGAGGATCACTGTTTAAAGCAAGCCCTATTGGAAAAGTTCTGGAGACCCTGTCTTCAAAATAGCTAGCAAAAAGCTGAACTAGACATATGGCTTAAGTGGTCAAATGCCAGTTGTGAGCAAGCAAGCTGAGTACAAAGGCCTGAGTTCAAACCCTAGTATTGTCAAAACAGAACAGCAAAACTAAACTGAAAAACAGTTCTGCAACTCTCTGGAGAGAGCAGCATGGATCCAGGCCACCTAACTTATTTCTATGGGACTTCTATATGTTATTTATTTGAGGGACTGTATTTGAGTATGTGGACTCATTAAAAAAAAGAAAAGCTACCATAAACAACGACTGGGAAGGGTAATTCTGATAACGAAGAGCTTTGCTTCCTCTACCTCTGAGACCTACTCAGTGAGATATGAATCATGGAGTTATGACTTAGAAGATAGACGTGGAAGGAATGGCACCCAAGACACACGTCTCCCCCTTTCCCTCAGGAAGACCCTCAGGTCTTCCTCAGGCTACAAGGCATCCGTTTATGGGCAGGCACTGATGGATGGTTCGTGTGCTCTTAGAATTCTCTTCCTATGTCCCATTCAGTCTGCACCTTCAGTCCATAAGGAGCTCAGCAGCTGTTTCCCTAGGGCAATGCAAAGCAGCCATATCCCACAGTAGACTCAGCAGCTCCTCATAACCAAAACAAAAACACAACAGGCCTGATTGCCATGGAGAGTTCAATCCTCTTGTCCTGGGATTGGCACTGACTGGAATTCCAAGGGCTCTAGCTGAGCTACCTCCTGAGAGGTCTAAATACAGTACATTCATTCTTAACCTAAACATACAGCCTGGACCAGTGCCCAGGCTGACAGCCCCTTGGGGCCAGCAGCAAGTCTTGGCTTCTAGCTGTCTGTTGGGTGGTGGCATTTCAGAGATTGTGATGCTCTGCTTGGCGAGTGTTCATTGGTGCTGCCTGAGGCTGGACTATGGGGGATACAAACAGCTTGTGTAGGGTTAACTCCAAATGTACTTCTGAGTAAGGAAATGCATCTTGGAGAAAGGGCAGGCAAATGGAGAATGTCAAGGTGTCAGGAGGAAAAGATAAAAGAGAAAGGAAAAGAAATTAAGAATGAAAGACCTCCTTCTTAGACAATGAATTAAAAAAAATCAGAGGATCTTTCTAAAAACTTTGTTTGCAGAGAAGCACAACTCTGTAATTATGTCTCTCTAAGGGACTTTGGGATTAAGCCCGGGAATTAGATAGATCAAAGTTATCTTCTAGTTCTCAAATGGCCCAAAGGGTGACTGCAGCTATTAATCAGATCATGGACATAAAGTGCTTAGCCTGTAGAAGCTGCATGATAAACAAAGGCAACTGGAGGTACAATTTGAATAGGAATAGAAATAGAACAATGGCAAGTATTCACTTGACACCCTCCACCTTGCCTTCGGTTTTCCTTCTTGGAAAGGGCACAAGAATGGTGACTGAGGCTGGGTGTGGTGGCTTAAATCTGTACTCTTAGTTACATAGAAGACTGAGTTTGGCTGGATGGTGGTTCAAGGCCAGTGTGAGCAGAAAGTCTTATGAGACCTCTTCTCAACTGATAGCAGGGCACCATAGTATGCATCTGTAATCCTAGATTTGGTGGGAAGCTTAAAATAGGCAGATCACTCTCTAGGCACATTACATAGGCAAGAGGCAAGAACCTATCTCAAGTATAACTAGACAAAGAAAGAGCTGGAGTTGTGGCTCAGTGGTAAAGCACCTGCCTCTAGGCCCTGAATTCAAACCCTGGTATCATTAACTAATTTTTTAAAAAGAAGCATGGCTGAGGCTGCCACAATGAGCTATCCTAGCCTGGATACTTGGAGCATGTATAGACAAGGAAAACTTTCAATAGAGAACAGTACAAAGCTTATCTAAGAACCTTAAACTAGCAAAATAAAAACAGTTCCCTAATTCCCCGTGTCACCCCAATTACATGAAAGTGAGAAATGTCTGGGAGGGTTTCCCTTACCTTGGTATTCACACATGACTTCCCTCGCTTGTATTCTTTGTGGGAGCCACGCTTGTCCAGTTTGTACCACAAGGCTTTGGCCTTCCAGGTGGTCACACTGGACTTGAGCTTGGAGTAAAAGTTTCTGTGGTCCAGAGGGTCTAGGTCTAGGAGGCGTGTGAGCATGTTGAAGGCTTGGAGGGTGCCTTTGCATGTGGATGCCTGGACAAAGTTCTCAAAGACATGGCCCACATGGGTCTGCTTCTCATCCTCATTCTCCCCCATGGTTCAGGAGCTGCCTGGAGCAGTGGCGTGGAGAGGGCAGAGGTGATCACCATGAAGCACCTGGAGAAGCGTTACACCTGCAAAGGTAAGTGGAGACAGAGGTGAGCCTCATGGGAGATGTGGGGGAGGGAGGAGGGGTACTGAGAGGAAAAATGAAATTCCATTAAGAGAGTAAAATGCTGATGTTAGTTTTTAGTACTTAACACTAAACCTAGACCATCTTTGGAAAATGTTCAATTGTACCTTCCAACCTGGCACGATGCCTTTGCTGGCAATCTTTCTCTCACTGCCCACTCTTCTCCCTAGCTGTAAAAATCACAGATTGTTCAAAGCTATATATACCTCTGCTAATGTCAACAGGACCCAGTCAGTTGTGCTAGAAGCCAGATGGCTCCGGAAATGGTGACTAATAAAAAGAATAGGCCTGCAAAGTACACCAGACTGAGCATCACTGAAAGTCCACCATTCTTGGTGCTGCAAGTTGATTTGTGAATATGACACAGGAACATCATATTAGGGCATAATAAAAATCTCAAAGCATGTCATCTCCTCTATCCTTAGACTGACCATTGAAAGTTTTTCTTCACTCATTACCAAGGACAGAACTTTTTCCCACATGGGTGACACATGGCCCTCACTTCATTCCAATAGGCAAAAGGAGGCCATGCTTGGTAAGGCCAGGCTGGGAGCTGTTTGCAACAAGTGCACAAGCTGAAGGGAAAAAACGAAGTTATGGGTGTTCATTCACATCACAAAAATAGCTCTCCCGGGTTTTGGCCATGATCCTTTCTTTCTGTACCACTCTAACCTCAGGCATTTCTTATGAAAGTCATTTCAGTTTCAAAGGAAGAAAAATAAAGTAGAGCTGATTTTTCCAAAGCATTGGCTATTTTTTTCCTGAGTGCAAAGCTAGTGCACCAAGACCAGTGTGGAGGAGCTGAGGTTGGTCCAGCTGTCAGGAGGACTGAGGGGGTCTGTAAACAGGAGGGCTCAGCAGGGGAAACTCCCCAACAAGGCCCTCAGGCAGCTGCATGCTCTCCAATTGCAAACGTTTATTGAGGACACATTTTGGGTTTGTAATCCTAAAAGCAGAGACTGGTGTTATTGTTTTTACCAGTATTGGGGCTCCAACTCAGGGTCTGGGTACTGTACCTTAACTTTTTTTGCTCATGTCTGGCGTTTTAACCGGAGAGAAAAGTCTCATGGTCTTTTTAGCTACGGCTAGCTTCAAACAGAGATCCTCAGATCTCAGCCTCCTGAGTAGCTAGAAGTATATACGTGAGCCACCAGCACCCAACTCTAATTTCATACTCACTCAACAACAACTAACTCTCCTTTGGTAAGTGTTAGGAATCACTAGATGCTGGAGGTGAAGAGATGGCAAGTCATAGTGAGGAAGACAGAAGAGTAGAGCTGAAATCAGGCAAGAGAGAAGCATTCTGGAATGGGAACAGTAAAGTAAGTATAGATGGGATGCAGAACAGCAGGTGGCCAACAGAGTCTCAAGGAAGCCAGAAGGGCCCCAAAAGAAAAATTGCAAACCAAACTTCAGTTCTAGAGGTGAGGGAAACTTCATTACAAAACTGGGGAGTGGACACTCCAGGCCAAGGAGGCACCCTACAGAGGCACACCACTGGAAAAAGAACAGCTACAGAGTCACTGCAAGTTCAAGGGGTCAGTGGTTAAGGACTCCTGAGAAGATGTTCATGGGATGGGATGAGGGTGATGTCCAGAGCAGACTGTGGTGTGTGTCCCCTCTAGGCCACATGGCCCTTCCCTAGTTGCTCTGCCTGGCTTGGAGGAGACAGATTCCCTCATGGATGTGCTTGGCTTCTCTCACGTTCATGGCACTGGCTCTGGCATCCTTCACATAAACACTGCTGCTTCTAGGGTCTCAACTTCCTCCCACGTGCCATACTTGCCACCCAGAAAGCATAAACGGAAAGCAGGACCCAGTTGTTTTGCAAGGCCTATTAACATTCCCAGACTTTATCTATCTTTGGAAGTACTTTGGTGCCAGCATTGAACACAGGGTGCAGTAGCTCGAGAACAAATATAAAGCTACTGGGATTTCACTGAGGATGTGCAGGTGACTTTCAGTACTTAGCCCCTTTCTTCCTCTGTAGGTTTCCAATAAGTCACATAAACACCAAGCAGTCTGCTGAGAGGAGGAGGAGAAGGAAGCCTGGATAATGGTGGATCCTGGCCTGGGAGGCACAGCAGCCTGATCCATCCTACAGGCAGATTGTGCCTGGGAATGCAACAGATGGAAAAAAAAATTCAATTTTGCAAATCAGTTGGCTAAATTCTCTAGATTGCCAACTCTTCCTTGTCTAAAATTGCACAGGGTTTGGAGGTAAGAAGGTAGTTCTGACTCCCAGACAATAATTTACAAACTAGAAGAACTTGTCTCCTCCCTCTAAGGAAAAATGAACCACTTAATCTTATGGCTCCAGTGGAAAAGGAGCCAAATGTGGTGCTGAGGGCCTGTGGTGTGGGTGTGGGAGCTCCAGGAACTAGCTCTTATCTCTGGTGTGATAAGGGAAGGTGGAGGGAGATGGCCAGACAGGAGATAAGCCAGCCTTGGACATGCAACCCCCTATCACCATGGCTGGCAGTACCAGGCTCAGACCTGTCTCCCTACCTCTAAAATGTAAAAGTCTCAGCCTTTAAAACTGGCCTAGCAGTTTAAGTCAAAGATCTTAAAGATGACATTAACACCCAGGCTGGGCAGTGTTCTTCATTGGACAACATCAGAATACTCAGTCAAATTGACTTGACATGACCATAGGCAAGTTATCTCATCTGCCTCAGTCTCAGTTTTTCTCATCTGTAGATGGGAACAATAGCACTCCTTTCACAGGATGGTAAAGAATAAATGATCTGATGTGTTTAGCACTCAAGATCTATATTACTGTTCTTCCAATGGCCCAAATGTCACCCAAGCAAAGAAGGTGAGAAAGGAAACTAATTCATGACTGATTGTTTACACTAGCTTCCCAAAGGGCAGGGCCTGTTGTTCAGTGGCAGAACACTTACCTAGTAGCAATTCAAAGCTCTGGGTTCAATTCTCAGCACCATAAACAAAAGCTAAAACAAAAAAAATTGTACTAGACTAGCTTCCAGGTCAATTACATACCTTAATACTACAGAGCACAGACTTTCAATTCACTAGACCTGGATTCAAACTCACTTCTTAGTCCTGTAACCTTGGATAAATTATTAAACTTCTGAATTTCAAGAAGCACATATGTCAAGTGGAAATCCTACAGAGTAGTTTTGGTGGTGAGTGGAGATACACAGGTACAGAGTAATGTTGGTAATGAACTGGGAAGGGCCAGTCTAGCACTCACAAGAGTACAGTGAGTCCAAATTTCAGGTCTCTACTTCCCAAGAACTTTGGGTGCATTACCCTTTGTGAGCAGGCTTCAAGAGGTACAAGTAAGAGGTTCAAATGTGTTAAATCTAAGGATGCTGGGTGGCTAGCTCTTGGTAAAGCCTGCCTCTTTAACTACCACCCAGCTGCCTTTTTGGTTTGACATGTGATAGAAATAGAAGTAACTAGCTGGAAATATGAAAGGTTCTGTGTTTTCTGGGAAGAGACAAGATGTGATGCTCTTGTTTCCAAGAATAGCCTTGAAGCAGCTTGGGTTTTGCCCAACCAGAGTCCCTTATTTGTGGTTCTTCTGCTCCCTTGCCGATGTGACTTCATGAGTCACAAAGCTGTTCCCTTCCCCTGCCTCTGGCCACTGCATATAAACACTTGGGGCCTCAGACTTCAGGTGACAGCATTGGTAATGAACTCATCCCATAACAACTGGAAGCCAAGGTCAAGGTCTGTGCAGAGTCCCAAGACCCCTTTCAAAGTGACAGATGAGGTCTCATGAACCCCATTCTGCCTGTGCACACTCACATTTAGGACTTTTATTCCTTCTGTCTCTCACTTGCAATAACAGCAAACCATGTGATCAGGCCTTGAAAAAATGGTGGCATTCATAGGAATTCAAGGAGGCCTGGAAAAGATACTGCACAGAGCTAATCCACAAGGTAGTCATTTGGCCCAGGAGAAAACCTCAACCTTCAACCTCATCCTCAAGGCCCCAGAAAAGTTTCAAGGTCAGTGCAACCTAAGAACAAAATCTTGATGTTATTTTATAGTGCCAAGCTATCCAAGCCTACCATTTCCCTGTCTACCTCACCAAGGAGGCATGGGGCAGACTCATCAAGGACTTGGGGTGTTTGCCCTCTGTACTTGCAGGGGATAGGATGCACTAAGAGCTCCAGTCTGAGCCTCACACATAGGCAACACTTAGTTGTGGCAACCTAAACGCAACCTATGGTGGTGGCTACATCTCTGAAGTGCCCAACATGTGCAGGAACACCTGTTCACTGAGGCCTTGCAGACCCAACAGGGCTCAGTTTCCCATTTAACTGTTCATCAGGACACTACACAGATGATTGAACAACAACAACAACAAAAAGCAACTCCACAGTTGGGAAGGGACAGAAAGGGCCACCACATCCCGTGTGTGCTCTCTTTCTGGCCAGATGCCTTCAGCCATCTCTTGGTTATCTCCATGATGCAGTATACATTGACTCCTGGCACATCCTGATATCTGCCTGGTGAAAATCAGCCTCAAGAAGTCTTAATGGGAGCAAGGGAGAGAAGAAAAGAGGGGATCCGTGAGGGAAGGAGGGTGTCTGCTTCTCCAAGGGTCTCTCTGCTGCTTGGTCTTGTCCTTGAGATCACCTATGGCAAGTGGAAGCCTTCTCCTGCAGGATGAACCCATATATGCACAACCTTCTCACCTGTGCCTTTACTGCAGAAAGTCTAATAAGGGTCTGGCTACAGCAGAGCCAGGATACTGTCACCTAAGTGCCCCAGGCAGAGGCATTAGACCTTCTTTGAGAGCCCATATCCATTTGCCTCTGCCCTTCCAGCCCTGTTCACCTTCTCCATTCTTCAATGGTTTGCAGACATCACTTGTCTGGCTTGAAGTGCCCTCATGCTTCCCCACTTCCTAGCCTCCATCCACTTCCTTTTGGAAGCCATGCATAGAGCCATGTAGTTGGATGATCCAGTAAGTCTCCACCCTGCAGGGTCCTGCTGCCTGGATGATGCCCAGACACAGTGTGTTCTGACAGCAAGGGGAAAGGCAGTCAGGCCACCGCTTGCCAGGCAATCTCACTTGCATATCCTAGGAGTTTTCAAGACAAGTCTATGGCTGGTGTATCCCTTCCTTTTCCTTCTTTCTGCTTCTTTCCCCCTCCCTCTCCCTTAGAAGGGTTTTTTTTGAGGGGGCGGGGGGAAGGAGTTGGTCATGGAGTTTGAACTCAGGGCTTGAGCTCTGTCCCTGAGCAATTTTGCTCAAGGCTAGCACTCTACCACTTTAAGCCAAAGCACTGCTTCTGTTTTTTTTTTTTTTGTATTTGTTTTTGTTTTTGGTAGTTAATTGGAGATAAAGAGTCTCAAGCGTTTCCTGCCTGGTTTGGCTTTGAACTGTGATCCTCAAATCTCAGCCTTCTGAGTAACTAGGATTACAGGTATGAGCCACAAGTGCCCATATTTTGCCAAGATTTGACTTGCACTCAGGCCCTCACACTCTCGCTTAGCTTTTTCACACATGGCTGGTGCTCTGTCACTTGAACTATACCTCCACTTCTGGCTTTTTGCTGCTTAATTGGAGATAAGAGTCTCTCAGATTTGTCTTCTTGGACTGGCTTTGAACTGAGATTAAGTGTCCACTTCCTGAGTAGCTAGGATTATAGATGTGAGCTACTGACACCTACCAGAAGAGTACTAAAAAGGGAAAAGTAATTTCAGAATTTGCCCATTTTCCTCTTAGGTAATGCAATGATAATTTTGCCATATGTGTTTGCTATTTTATGTGTATATATGTATCTCTCTATATATGTGTGTATACACTAATGTACATGTATATGGATATATGCATGCATTTTATTTTTCCACAACAATTTCTAATCATGCTGCACATCTTTGCCTATACCTCTAAGCTCCTCTTCAGAACTTACTAGGAGAAGCATAAAACTCTACCCTGGAAAAAGTGGAGCTCAAGTCCCACCTTCCCTCCCCTTGGCACTGCTAAGGTACTTAGTGCTCTGGACACATTTATACAGCCTCTTTATGTCCATCATTTCATTTAATCCCACTGGGTTGATAGGGAAGACTGATATTTTGGCAGAAAGGGGAGGCTGAGACAAGTCTGCTTTCACCTCACTTCAGAATCTATACTCTCACCCACAGACCATGGGCTCACACAGCAGAAATTGCATCTCCCCAAGTTAAGGCATCTCCTTCCCCTGCCTGTCAGTTTTAGCACAGGAAGTGGGTCTTATCCGTCTCACCTTCCTCAGGCCCAACAGTGCTAGGCCACTTGACTCCATCACACTAGTTATTTCCTCCAGGAAAGACAAGGGCAGCCTACATGGAGACCTGCTGTTGGCCTAACTAATGAACTGAGTTAAATTCTATTCAATGGATCATAGGGCACACAAGGTCAGTGTGGCATGCCACTTCCCAAAGAGTCATGACCTTCCTATGGCAGTGTGGAATGAAATGATGGCACCATCTACATCTGGCTGGGATATGCCTGTGGGACCCTTGAAGAGAATGCATATACATTGGCAGAAGCCTGTGTACCTACTAGACAAACCTGCAGACAAAATTTCACAGAGAGACCATCTTACTGCAAGTAGTTTGTAGACTCGTTTGAGGGCTAGGGAATCACATATTGGATACCTGGGAAAACTGTGAGCTCTCAAAATTGTAGTTGCCAGGAGATCAGCTTGTCTCAAAAGATGGATAGGAAGAGGAATGAGAATGGCAGTTGCCAGGGACCTGGACAAGGGGGAATGCAGAGTTTGTGTTTAAGGGGCAGAGCTTCAGTGCAGAAAAATGAAAATCTTCTGTGGATGGATGGTGGTGATGGCCATACAATATGAAATGTCCTCAGTGCTACTGAACTCTCTGAACTGCACACTTAAACATGGTTAAAATGGTAAATTTCATGTTATGCATATTTTACCACATAACAGCAATACATTACATAACAAAACAGCATATAAAACAAAACCACCATGTCCACCACTTAAGAGTGGGAGCTGCCCAAGGCCAGGGTACAAAATGTGTGGCCTCATTAATAATGAAGTTAATTTCTAAAATACTGAATTAAAATGTAACAGGCAAAATAAATCATCATACTAATGGAGGAAATTTGTTGGATTTTAGTAGGTGAAGTGCAACACATTTTAACTTTTTGCTTATAGTGGGGATTGAAAACTTGGCCTTTTCATTCAAGGCTTTGCTGGTAACCTAGAAATGTCACAGTTATCTGCTTGGGGTGGCTCCAAGCCTCTATCCTTAGATCTCAGCTTCTTGAGTAGCTAGGATGCTAGACATAAGCCATTGGACTGGTGCAATTTTATATTATCCAAAGCCATCTAACCTTCTCTCAGTCTTCCCTTCAAATTTGGGTCCAGGAAGCTTCTAGTGGGTCTGCCAAGACAACTTTTATATCTTGCTTCCTTTTTTCAGGTTCTCATCACTGACCCACTTCCTCCCACTTGGATTTGTGACGTCCCTTTCAATATTTCAGGGAAGCTGGGGTACTAACTCATTGGTCTTTGCTCCCATGGTCCACCACACATGGCTCCATCAGGAAGAACACTCCTACCCCTGGGTTCTTGCTGTCTCTGCACAATGTGACTCACAGACTGCATTCCCCTGGACACAGGGAGCATTCTTCCTTATAGTGAGCAGTTTCCCCTGGAGACCTGTCCACATTAGCCCAGATCCATTGGATGCCACCAGGCTTGAATGAGTATAAACAATGGCCATGTAATCCAGCAAACCCTCAAGTCAGGGTTTCAAGTATTTCTTATTAACGAATGTCCACCTTGACAACCCTATCTTTGACTTGACTTCCTTTTTTTTTTTAGTAAGTTTTTTTTTTTTAATCCGGTAGTGGGCCTGAACTCTGGGCCTGGGCACTGTCCTTCAGCTCTTCAGCTCAAGGCTAGTGCTCTACCACCTGAGCCACAGCGCCACTTCCGGCTTTTTTCTTTTTTCTTTTTGCTTATGTGGTGCTGGGGAATCGAACCCAGGGCCTCAGGCATGCAAGGCAAGCGCTCTACCACTGAGCCACCTTCCCAGCCTTAGTAAGTTCTTTTTTACTGTGAAAATACCATACAGAGGGGTTACAATTACATGAGCAAGGTAATGAGTACATTTCTTATCAAGCATTGTTGCCTCTTCCTTTGTTTTTCCCCTACCATCCTTGCCCTCCCATCTCCATGACTACACCCCTCCCCCACCAAAGTTGTAAAGTTCATTTTTCAACATAGCATCTTGTACATCTCATTGTTGCAATGGGCCCACCTGTATCCCTATTTAAACAATTTGTTGGGGCTGGGAAGTTGGCTCAGTGGTAGAGTGCTTGCCTTGCATGCACGAGGC
>NW_012267329.1:1222242-1304039 GCF_000151885.1 Dipodomys ordii
ACACACACACACACACACACACACAAAACAATGTTTTTTCCCTTCTCCTTCCCAAATTATACCAACATCAAATACAGTGAAAACAGGGGTTATACCGTGAGGGAGGGACATACAAAACAACAAAAGTTAAAAACAATAGCAAGAAAGAAAATGCCACTTGTGTCCTTATCTTAGGGTTCATTTGACCTTTTCTGCTTGTCTCAGACATATACTAGTTATTGCAAATAAGGGAAACCACGGGACCTATGTTTCTTTGGGTCTGGTTTACTTCACTTAATATAATTTTTTCCAAGTCTTTCCATTTCCTAACAAATGGGGCATTGACTTTCTGATTCATAAGGAATATCCTGTTGTGCTAAGGAGCTTCCCCATTTACAAAACAATGTACTATGCCTGCTACTTTTCTGTATACCACAAGGACATGAGAGTAACTCCTAGTCCTCATGGACTCCTCTCCTCCCATACCTCTTTCCCACATGGGTTGACCTCTCTCACAGAGTTCCCACAGCACCCTGTATTGACTTGGATTAGTCAGTTATTCTGTGCTTCCATATTTCTAGTTCCTAGCACAAGGCCTCCTCTCCATTAACATGTGCTAATGGAATGAACATTCAATCTTTGGGAACATATTTATTGACATTTAATGACCATCTATGAAGTCTCAGGCAATGTATTAACAGCTTTATATGTATTAAGGTCATTCATTATTTTAACAAACCACTGTGAGATACTAACTAGTGGCATCTGTATTTTCCAGAGAATTTAGACAAGTCTGCAATTTGTCCAAGGTCATAGGGTCAGTGTGGGAATCCTATGACTGGAGGTCCCATAGCCTGAGAGGCTCTTCAGAGACATCTTTATTCCATACTGCTTCCACACAAAGTGAAGTGGGTGAAGCCAACCATGTACAAGGACTGCTTTTTATACCAAAACAGGAACACAGCCTCTGGTGTATACCTTATATTCATGATTCTCCCACCCTTCCTTAATTTGTCCCCAAATGCCAGGATCTGTGGTAAGCATACCTCAATGCAATGTTAAAGGAACACAGCAGCCAATACACTAATAAACACTCAGTTGAGAGGTAACCTTCCAGCAGTAAAGGTGAGCTAAGGTCTAGCCTAATTGCTCCTTTCCTGAGGACCCTTCCTTACAGCTGTGTGAGCCCAGGTGATTACATTCTAGGACACAGAACAGAGCAGGAGGGACTTCTGTCACTTCAAAGACAGACCTATAAGGACCTCTTACATCATGACTCTCCCTGATCCTCCCTTCCTCTAGAGCACAGAAGTCCTGAGATTCACAAGAAAGATGGCAGAGCCACACGTGGGAAGGAGCCACTTTCCCTGGATGCTCACTTGGAACAAAGACCTATATGACTAGAATACATGTGAGAAATAAACTTGTCATACCAAAGTCACTGAGAGTGGCTGCAAATGTCACCTAATAAGCACAGTAGCCATTAGTGGTGGGAATGTTAACTTGGCCTATGTCATCATAAGGCATCCCCTTCAATCAGAAATAGGATCAATCTCTCACACTAGTGCTGTTGTAGGCTAACTTATAACAATAACTACTTCTGTCATTGTATGTTTTACTTTCCATTAGGAACTCAATATCCTGGAAAAGTTGCTTGGCAGCCTAGAAATAAGCCTATGCACCCCTCTATGTAGGTACCCACCCTATTGAAAAAAATCTTCTATTTGGTATAAAGCAGGAGACTGGGAAAAATGAGCTAGTTTCCTTGGTTTCATCAATACCCCTAAGTACTTGTCTCCTGAGGCTATGAAAATTCAGGTATTATGGCAGGAAGAAGGTGGATCTCTGAGGCACTAAGCTCCCCCTGGAACAAGTCATGAACAGCAGAGTCTCTGAAAATCAAGTAGAGGAACTTCTTGTCATGTCAGGCTCCATGGCATCCTCAGCTCATACCTGGAATGATTAACTCCATACCTGGGCTCCAGGTAGCCCAAGACAAAATCTAGGCAGAGACTGTTGCAGTTCTATGTGGAGAGAGAGGAGTGACTCATTTTCTCTGTAACCAGCCTTCAGCATCTGCAAAGGTAGGACTACTAGAAGCATCCTTTCCGCTGAGTCTACCTATTACCACTGTATCTCTGGAACTTGCACCTATGGATTTAGTCTGATGCTAGGGAGAGGCCCTGGGAAAGAGGGAAAGAGTCATCTAAAAGTGAGTTTATAAATGGATTTCTTGCACTTGCATGCTCATTGTTTATACAGCACTGAACCTAGGAGCCTAGAGTGACTGCAGACACATCCCACCCAGAACCGCTCATGGCACAAAGGCCATGGTCTGTCTTCCAAAGAAACCTCATTTTGAAGAACTGTACCACTTGATTCTATTTTTCAGTTCTCCCCCAAAGAAGTCATTGCCCTATATGTCTTTATTTTCTGATTTGTAAATTATAACTCCCTAAATTGTGTCCAAATTCAACCTATTAGATCTATTTGCTTTTGCTAGAAAAGACAAGGTTACTTCTAGTTTACACACACACACACACACACACACACACACACACACACAAACACACGTGCGCGCACGCGCCAGCCATTCATCAGGTCTATGTCACCACTCACTGTTCTTAAATCCCATTGCCATTTACCAGTCTTTATCTTGCCTGGTGTCTATTTGAGTTTTCAGGCTTTTGCAGAGTCCTCTCTTCCTCACATGAAAGTGGAGCCCCTGACCTTTGCCTTATAGGACTTCAGCCCTCCTACAGTACAGCAATGTCTGTACTCAAAGTCTACAGCTCCAATGCACATCTCTCTGCTGCATTCCAGGCCACATATCAACTGCAACAAAAACATTTCCCTGGCTATCCCTGAAAAACTTTGCCTGTGATCCTTCACCATACCTGACCCCCCATGCAGCTCCAACCTCCATGAACAACGTTCTCATCACATGCTTGGAATTCATGTTCATGGTCTTTTCCTCACCGTAAAGAGCCCATTTCCTGTCTCAATAGGCTCACCTCAATCACTCCACCCATTTCCTCAGTGGTCTCACCCACTGCCTCTTGTCCTTCCTAGAGGTCTCCATCTGCTCACTGTAATTCTCAAAGTGCCTTCGTCAATGGCTTTCCTGACTCCAGATTCACCTCCCATCAACACTCTAACCTCATCCCCAATCTGTTGCCTGAATTCTATCAGAAACACAAGATTCATGTCCTGATATCCTATTTCTGTTTCAGATCCCTCAGCAGCTCCCCGATGCTCCACAGGATGAGGCTCAAACATCTCAGTAGAGCAAAACAAAATCCACCTCTGTGTCTAGCCCTCATCTACCCTTCCATCCTCTTCCCTTCATCCCTCCCCCAGTTCCTGGTCCTCCAAACTTACAGATCCAAATAAGTTTCCTGACACTGAACTCCTTCACACTCATCCTTGCTTTCCTCTGCTGGTCTGGAATGCCCATCTGGCTCAAAACCCTGCTGGCTTTATTACTGAAACTTTCAAGGTAGTAGAATATCACAAGTCCCAGTTTGGATCCTGGATCCTGGAGTCAGTAAGACTGATTGCAAAGCCTAACCTACTACTTACTAGGCGTGTGAGATGAGTTACCTAACATCTTCAAACCTCAGTTTTCTCATCCATAAAATGGGGATAATAATAGACCTGACCCACTGGGTCCCTCAAGGATAAAACAAAATGATGCCTGACTAGGCATCATTATTAATGATGTTCTTAGCAGCATGGTTCTTCTTTGAAGCTTTGCCTCACCTTTCCTTCATCTCTTTTCCCACACTGTACTCTATGGAGTTCTTAGGATGGTTTCCCTTGCACACACAGTATTGACCATGCCACCAGTATTTCATTTAGCCCCAAGCACTAATCTCATCTGGACAACTAATACATAAACTTCTTAAAGAAAAAGCTAACTGATATCTTGTTTCTTTCTATTCCCTAGAGCATTTACCTCTGAGTATTCTGTTGATATAACCAATGAATCTAATTCAAATAACTCAACATTTTGTTCTATGTCCTTTTTTTGGAACTAACTCATCTATTGATGAGTTATCAAATTTTGTGTGCACAACCCCAGTACCCATGTTCTATCTGCTGCCAGTAGGTAGTAAGTTCATGTTTGTTGAATGAACAAATATGTATTACCAATAAAACTCCTTCTTAGAAGGGACAGGACTACTTTCACTTCTAAGATTTTAACTTTGAATTACAGCCCTTTCATTTTAGGAATAATTTCTTGATACACAATTACATAGCTTTGCTGTTTATATTGTTACCAACATTATTAATGATGTAAATAACACATTCTCTAGCAGCTGGCCGGCCTTGGTATAAATGGGAAGTGTTTGTTCCTTCCAGGAAGCATTTGGTCAGCCAACAGTCCTGCTGGCCATGCTGCCCCTGTAGTCCTCACATAAGAGCTTGTAAACAGTATTCAGCCTTTACAAGCAGGTGTGTCCACCTGCACAGACAGGTGAGCCCTGCCTGACTCAGAAAGGACAAATGGGCTGTTCAAAGCCTATCAATATGCCCACATACTTGAGAATTCAGGATTAGGATTTAAATGCAAGGACTCTAATGTTACAGAAAGGAGCACGGCAAAGCAAAGGCTCCATGGGCAGGTTCTTGGCAGAAGTGTCCAGACGGGGGACATTTAGTCCAATGAATAAACAGCAGCAGCCACCAGAATGGACTCTACCCTGCTGTCTCCAGGGCCAGCACTCCCAGCAGCTTGTTAACTGCTATTGATGTGTGTTCTAAGCCCTGAACATAGAACTCTTTTTCTTGAAGTGATGTGGATCAAAGGTTACTTATCACATAACTCTCTTTGCTCCAAGGACCAAAGGGGTCTTTTCTGAATGCATGCCAGATCCTGGATAGCACACAGAAAACAGCCTTCACCTGTTCACTTATTGCCTACTTCTACCAGAAGGCAGAAAGGATTTACCTACTGCTTGCTTATTCATTAATTCATATGTTCATTATAATTCATACATTCTGTCAAGCATGTGCCAGGCAAAATGAACACAGCTTAGCCATTCCCAGAGTCTGTTCTGAGGTGTCAGGAGAGCAAGCAGATCAGACACTGGCAGGGTGAGCTAGCTCTGAGATATCCTTTTTACTTTACCAGGGCCAATCAGAGAGCTAATAGCTAATAGCTCTCTGATTAGATGGTATAGAATCTATCTGGAAAACACACATCACTGCTGGCTTGAGTTTGGAGGAGACCACTGCCTTAATAAAACTATTTTACTTTCTAGGACTGGGTGCCAAGCACTGGGGTTTGAAAGTCCTCTAGCATTTCCGTGCTTGCTAATGGCTTTAAAGCTGGAAGCTGAGAGCAATGTAAACTGTATGAGAGGGGCAGAGGTTTCAGGATGCTGGGTGATAGGCCACATGCCTTGAGCTAGTAGATACTGTGACAAATACTCAGGGGTTAAGGCAAGTGCTTTGACCATTCAATGAATCAAAATGACCCTGATCTCCAACATCCAGCAGTTCCTAAGGGAAAGGACAAGTGAAAGTGTGACCTGACCAAATGAGGAATTTTCCATGGTGGAAACTGTCTCCCACCATCCAATATAACCCATTTGTGTTGGCTGAAATAAGATGCTAGAGTCTCTCCTTGGTATTTGAACTCCTGCAGTGAAAATCATTCCATAAAACAAATAGCCATTGCCTCAAAAACAATTTTTTCTTTCCTCATAGAGATATAATGCACAAAGGTTACAATGTGGACTGCTGGTAAGAAACCAAACAGCCAGGGCTGGGAAGGTGGCTCAGTGGTAGAGTGCTTGCCTTGCATGCCTGAGGCCCTGGGTTCGATTCCTCAGCACCACATAAGAAAAAGAAAAAAGCCAGAAGTGGCACTGTGGCTCAAGTGGTAGAACGCTAGTCTTGAGCTGAAGAGCTGGGGGACAGCACCCAGGCCCAGAGTTCAGGCCCCACGACCGGACCCCCCCCAAAAAAAACAGCCTCTGACTCCAAATCACTCTTCAGTTTATTAGTTTATTCCTTTTCAAGGGGAACAGTTCAGGCTCAAAGTTCCATTTGCCACGTTACTTCCTAGAGCAGACCACAGTAAGGTGTCCATTATCAACTATGCCCAGTGGACAAGAGTTCCTAGAGGGTTCTTTTGTCATCATGTCTCTACTCTAAAGATCTATTATTTAAAAAAAAAATCTGGTTCACCTTCATGATAAATAATCTACTTCCTGAATACTTTTGCCTTACAATTATCAACCTTAAAATCAGATATTTTATTGACCTTTTCTTTTTTTTAAAGTAGCTTTCTCACCCCACACTCCAGCCACTACCAAGTGAATGTGTGGCCATGTCTGGAATGCAAAACAGTCCCTGGAGATACAGTCTGCCCATGAACTCATAAGGATGTTTGCTCTCAGCCTATTTGGCTAGAGGAATCCAAGACATTTTAAATATGAACTGCTAGCCTGGCCCCTCCCACCCCACTCCCTTTGTCCCACCAAGAGTCGCCTCCTCTGCTAACACAAAATGTAGAAAACAGACACAGATGAACTGAAAATGATGAGTTCCTCACAAGCATGTAGGACCTCTACTACCTGGAGAAGTCATATCTGCAGGGTCTTTACATGTCTCTAGTGATGTTTCTTGCAATGAATCTTGCATGGTAACAAGTGTTTGGCAAGGCCTATGGCCAGTCTAATTCCAATCTTTTTTTCTAAAGACCTGACATATATTTTAAAATTCTGGCTCATTCTCTTGACAATTGACTTTATCCAACCAATCTTTCAACTGAATATTCCACTCTTTTCAGTCTCAGCTAAAAAAGAAAATACGCAAACAACCTCTCCTTATGTCCAAATACTAAATCAGACCTTTTCTTGCCATCTACCTTTTCTTTGGGAAAACCTTTGCCTTTCTCTACTTCACAGTCTTCTAGTTACTCTTCAATACCCAAGTTCCACAGAACCTCCTTGCTATGGTCTTTCTCAGTACTTTCAGATCACTGATTCTGTATGACAATGCTTAGATAGCTATGAGTATAAATACCCGTCCTGACACAGGCCTGGCCAAGAGCTCTTGGCCTCTTACTCTTATCCCAAGAACCAAGTCCAGGCCTAGCACTGGAAAAACCCATAATAAAGTCCTGGTGCCCCAATCCATGGCTGACTGGTTTCACCTCCACCTTTCTTCTCTCTACTAAAGTACCAGGTGAAGTATGAGGCAAGGGAAGATTCGAGATAGACACTTTGAGCTCCACCTATCTACATATCTGCCTTCGCTTCCTCTTCTATACAAATATCCTCATCTCAGAAGGCTGCTGTGAGGGACAGGCAAGGTGACATATGCCAACCCTGTATCTGTCCAGTGGAAAAGTTTGTCACAAAAATTTTCAGGTACAGGAAAAAGTGTAGAATTAAAAGGAGTTCCCAGAAAAGAGTGTTTTTCATCAAATAGTAGTGGGGTAATCAGCCCTCAACGCAAAGAACACTTTCCTGAGCAAGGAATACTGCAGGCTCTGAGCAATGAATAGTGAAGGCTGAGATTAGTAACTACCCTTAGAACAAGACCTGGCTAGCAACCAAGCTGGCTGGTTGTTACCTGAATGCCAAACCCACAAGAGGCCACTACAGCTGAGGCTGGGCTATCATCTCCTTCATTTCCTGTCTTGAATTGACCTTTCACCCAAGACACACAGAATAATGCTGACTGGACATTGTTAGGGACTAAGTACAAAGCAGACAACTGCACAAGAGAGGCAGTTCAGTCTCCATGGTTTTATTAGGCCTTGATAAACAGGAGGTAGGGGCCCTGCTGACACCTCAGGGTCTAAGATGTGGAAGGTATGGTGGCTGAACTCACGAGAGAAAACAAGACGGTATAGGTGGAGACCATTTGTTGGGAATCAGGAGAGTTAACCTCCCTCTTGCTTCTGCCACTAGTTTGTATTATGGGTTCGTTTCAACCATATCTCTGCGTAGCAGTTTATATTGTAAAGGTGACTGGACTTCAGTTTCTTTACTCACAACTGTGAAGTCTAGATTAGACAACTCATAAACTTTTTCTAGCATTTATGTCTAAGTGACAACTCTGCCTTCCTTAGCCTTCCCTTTCCCTTCTGAGTTAGCTGTCTGTTACTGTGCACATTTCTACCAACGCTGCCTCCTTTGCTGCCCAGGATGGCTGGCAACCCCTCACCACAATCTAGCCACCATAAGATCATTATCTTCAGAATGTATTTTCTACCCTCTGGTTTATAACTCAATAGAGTCCAGGAACCTTGGAGTATCAAGATCTTAGGCATCTCAGCCCTCACTTCAGTCCTACTCTCCTCTTGTACCAATCAATCTCTCCTTAGGGCTCCAAAGTTCCTCCAAAGTTAGGTTTTCCTAACTACTTGGCAGGAAACCAGCATCAGGCTATGCTTATCTATCCTCTGGCTTATCCCTGGGTGGGGCAGAGAGAGGTGGTAGAGCTAAACAGGTCAGGAGAAAAGTGCTGACAGAAGCAAGCTCTGGTCTCATGAGATGAAGGGAGCGAGCAGTGCCAATCACTAGACCAAACTGAGAGTAGATCCTGAGAACAAGTAAAGTATAGGAGGCTCCTTTGAGATGCTACCCAGTTCTCCACGCCTTCCTTATTTCCTTATAAAGCAATTCTGACAGGAGTAGCTCTGTGACTTGCCAAAGACCACACAGGCTAGCCTTTGAACAGTCAACCCTAACACATGGGTCTTTGGGACTCCTCTTGCTGCTTTTTCCATTCATCTCTGTTGACCTCAGGAGTCTGAGGCCAGCAGATCCACTGTAGACTCTAAGAAACATGACCTTGGTGTCACTTAGGGAAAGAGTAGACTTGGAAGATGTTATGGTTATTGTCCCTCCCATCACATGGACCTCATTTCATGTGGTTTTATTTGCTCTTTCTCCAGCCCTTGCCACAAAATCTTGGAAAATCTAAAGATTGGTAAGGATCATTTCCCTTCAGGACTCTAAATAGATAACCATAGTGATTCTTGCTGGTCTAGAAAAGGTTAGTCAGGGAAAGGCTCAAAACCACCAAATTATGCCTGGTACCAGTGGCTCACATCTGTAATCCTAGCTACTCAAGGCTGAGATGTGAGGATCTCTGTTCAAAGCCAGCCTGGGCAGGGAAGTCCATGAGACTCTCATTTCCAATAAACTACTCAAAAAAGCCAGAAGTGGTGCTGTGGTTCAACTGGTAGAGCACTTACCTTGAGCAAAAGAAGCTCAGGCCCAGAGTTCAAGCCCCAGTACCAGCAAAACAAAACAAAAAAGCACCAAATTAGGGCCAGAGGCATATTTCAAACAGGTAGATTGCCTGTCTAGCAATCTAGAAGCCTTGAATTTGAACCCCAGTACTAGAAAATATGTATATCAAGTTAGCCTACTGGAAATCTAGCCTCTTTAGGCTAAGAAATTCATGGGAAATTCAAGGCATCATCTGAAAGTTTTTGATAATAAATAGTAGGGTCTGCTTCTGTTGGGACCTTTCAAAGATTAGTGTCTGGCAGATCATCTCAGCTTCAGAAGGAAGTAGGTCTGAGATGAAGCTTCAAGGAATTAATTATTTATGGTATATGACCCAGTTCCTGGGGTAAGACAGGCTGAGAAGAGAGTGGGCCAGGTTTTTTTTTGTGTTTTGTTGTTGTTGTTTTTATCACGGCAAGAAACTCAAACACTTTACAGGGTAGTAACCTTTGTTGCCAATGAGGATCCATTTATGAATTAAGTGGCAAAAAAATCTAAAAACTAGCCAAAGTCCACTCATTCAATGAGTATCACGCTTCTCTTATGTCCCAGGCCTTTCAGGAATTTACATAAATAAGGTCAGAGTTTAGTAGAGGGAAGATGATACCACTGATAAGTAGGAGGCCTGAGCAATATCCCAGCCCAGCCCTTAGACAGCTACATTACCCTGGGCAGGTTACAGCCTGTCTAAGGCAAATTCTTCATCTGGAAAATGGGGCTGGACTCACTTGATTGTGAAGATTAAATCATCTTTAGAAAATGCAAGATACAATGTGAACATGAGGTATAAACAATAATGATAGAACCTGACACATTTTCCCTGCCCTAGAGAAGTATATAATCTGGTATGTTCTGGGAAACCATCTAAGGTACCTATTTGGCAAACATCACATTCTCTGTAATTTGGGCAAATTGTATGTTTAAACTTGCCAATGGAGATGGGGCTGACAGTCCCTGTCTCCAGTCTGGGTGCCCAAGAAGTTCCAAGAAGGGGTGGTATTCACATTAGAGCTTACCTGGCCCTGGGTCAAGCCTCAACTGAATGAATGAGCCAGGAGAGGACCAAGATTCACTTGACATGTGGTAAATCAGCAACAGAACAAAACAAAATACAATTCATCTGCTCATAGTAGGAGTGGCCAGTCAGAACTACATATGTGTCCCTCCCCACATACATTTCAGACAACACTGAATTCACTGGTCACTGCTAACCCTTCTCTGAGGACATATTCTGAATGCTATTTCTGCAGGAAAAGTGGCAATTCTAAGATTTAGCAGACTAATCAAGCTGAGCTGTGCTTGAGTCTGCCAGACACTAAGAATCAAATTCGGAGCAGTTTTTCCCTAGGCCTTTTCCCTTTTTATTCTATTCCCACTTGGGATCTGAACCCACCAGGCTATTGATGTCCAGATATGCTTCCAACTGCCATCTAGCCTGGTCCCCTAATCCCTGGGCCTCTTGAAATAAACACTTATCCACCCTCCTGCAATGAAACAGAGCTCCTGCAAGGCTAACCCAGTTCATAGACCAAGGTGCTCCTGGGGAGAACATACAGGTTACATTTCTTTATCCCTCCAACTGAGGGGTATTCTGTAAGTTCTTTGCCTTCCAGAAAATGCAGGCTAGGAGCTCAAAACGTTTTTAGATTGCTGTATATAGAAGGGAAGCAGAGGAAGGAGAAGAGGAAGTCCAAGGCTGGTGATTCCAGTTAGTTCTACAACCTTGAGAAAGTCTCTTTAGGCCTGGTCTCAGTTTCCCTGTTTGGTAATGAGGGGCTTGCTCTAAATAACCTCTTTAATTACAAAGTCTGACATTACAGAAACCAGACTAGCCTGAGACACAGATGATCTGAGTCCTACTCAGATAACAGCCTCCAATAACAGCCTGTGGGCAAGTTATCTGACTGCTCAGAGCCCAGTCCACATGTCCATAAACCAAAGAGAGATTATACAACTGCCTATCCCAGGGTGTGAGGCTCCCATGAGGCACTGCTGTGATGAAGCTTCAAGGGTAATAAAGCCATGACTTCTTGAGTAAACAAACAGCTATTGACCATTTGCAACATGACAGGAACAATTGAGGGCTAGAGTGAGCTGCCAACTCAGGCAAGAAGGTCAGGGTGAAATGGTGCATGAAGATATCTTACTTCTGCTAGTGGTATATATGAGAGCACAAAGCATTATGGGAGCATGGCAATGGGAGCCTCTTGGCAGGAGCAGTATGTTCTGCAGATGGCAAACTGTTCCCAGCTAGGAGAAGGGGAACTAGGGTAGACAAGTGGGAAAAGAGTTAGAGGTCTGACTGGAGAGGCTGAAGGCCAGGAAGCAGGACTGTTAGACGAACTTAAGGAGGGTCTCTAGCAGCATTTCAGAGGACACAGCAAACAGGACAGTGAGAGGAACTGGGAGAACAGCAGGTAGGCCTTTCCATAGTCAACAAAGGAGACCATAAATAAGTCATCAATTTCTGTCTGCACCAGCCTTCTAGACACTAAGCCTCCAAGGGCTTAGGAGTCACAAAAAGGTTGTAAACAGGTTTCATCTGCTGACAATGGCTTGATTACATCGTCGTGTGTAAAGCCACACCCTACAGAAGCCACCTGGCCAGGCCCCTATTTGCACAGACCTGGACAGTCAAGAGGTTGAAATATTCTCAGAGACAGATGGGGATTTAAAGAGCTGAGTTGGTGGCCTCACTTGAAGGATGAAGAACAGAGATCCTGTCCTGCCACTTACCAACAGGGCCTTCGCCCCATACCCCACACCAAGTAAATGTCAATCTCAATCCTACCTCCTCTGACATGGGGTACTCATGATGAGCTACTCCTAGGTATGAAAGAGACCTACCATGTGACTTACTCGCTTGATTCTCAGGCATCACACAGGCTACAGTCTTCTCCCTCCAGGACACAGTCCGCATAGGTTGCCATGTTCCTATTAAAACAGAAGCCCAACAGTTAATGTCAGTTCTGTTATCCTTCATTACAATCCCTTATTTTCTCTTCTCCAAGAGGTTGCAGAGGGCTCTGATCATGGCTAGGTTTCCAAAATGAATTGTTTTGTGCCACTTTATCTCATAGACTTTACCCAGCAAGAGGAAATGGACAGGAAATCCCTCTGGGTGTCCCAGGTTTTGCAAAGTAAAGAATCACTGCAAAACCAATTCTATTGTCTGCTGCCAACTGAGCTCTACACTAAGACTTTGCTCTAGGAAAAATAACAATAAGTACCAGGATTTCTAAGTTTGAGACAGAATGAAAGTAAGTCAAACTGGTATAAAATATGTTAATGAGTCACCAATGTATAATCTGTCACAGTGCCTGAGGTGGAAAAGTCCAAAATGCTAAATAAAGTAAGAAGTTATAGGATTGGCCATCTGGTCTTAGCTGTTTGCTAAACAAATTATTTTGGCTTTCAGTGGCCACCCACATTTTTTGTTTATTCCCTATTGCTGCTGCAGAAAATGACTTTATACCTGTTTGTTATTTTCATTCTCCAGGAAAGCATCCATATTTTACTCTTGTGTATACAAACACATGTGTTTTCTCTAGCACACAACAACCGTGTTTACAGTGCTTGAGGTGGGATTGACTTGCTGTCCAGAATGCTCAGATCATAAATGGGGAAGACCTTGCTATCTACTAAGACTGGCCACATATAGAGGCAACTCCAATAGACTAGGCATGCTTTACCTCAGTGTCTCCTCATAGACATGAGAAGGAGGCTTGGAGAATAGATGCCACTTATCAAGGCCCCCTGGCATGGTAGGATTTTAGCACAGACCTGGTTGACACAGCTCTCAGGGTCCTTCTGTCCAAGCTGAGGTGTCCTAGACTTGAATGTCTAACACAGCTGGGATGGTCCGCTCACACTGAGAGGCTGGCAAGCTCTCAGAGCAGTCACCTGCTTAGAAGCTTCAATCCTGCCCAGCATCATCCCTATTACCATGCCCACAGCCCTGAGAGCCTGTGCTAGCTGACAAACAGGCTGGCCTGCCTCTGCTACATTTTATCAGCCTGAGTTGTAGACTCTGTGCAGCTGCTTCATGCCACAAATCAGACAGGATGAAATCTTCAAAGTGTCTGCCCTGCTTCTCAAGGGAAGTTTCCAGGAGCAGTAGGTAAGAGAGCTGGATTTTCTTTTCTTTGCTTTTTTTTTGGGGGGGGGTCCAGTCGTGGGGCCTGAACTCTGGGCCTCAGCTCTTCAGCTCAAAGCTAGCGCTCTACCACTTGAGCCACAGCACTACTTCCGGCTTTTTTCTTTTTGCTTATGTGGTGCTGAGGAATCGAACCCAGGGCCTCAGGCATGCAAGGCAAGCGCTCTACCACTGAGCCACCTTCCCAGCCCTGAGAGCTGGATTTTCTGATGCTGAACTCTACTGTCAGTCTAACCAGAGTCTGAGAAACCAGGAAATCACCTACAGCTCCACAATGGGCTTTTAAAGCTTCTGCTTGCATTGTCCCTATGGTGAGATGAAGGTAGGCCACACTATCAGGGCTTGATCATGGGGCAGATTTCCACAGAGGACTGAGCACACTGTGATCCAGACACTCAAAGGACCAACCAATGCACATCCTTTGTCTGACCAACAGCCAAACATGCTTTGCACACCTGTAACATATTTATTCAGAAAACACCAGAAACTCAGCACCTTGAGGGGCCTCCTCATCTATATAATGAGAAGCTTAAGATAACTGATGACCTCTCCACAGACCTTGACTTATACAGGCACCTACAAAACTAGTTATTGATTGTAAGGCCAGAAAGAAATAATCCATGTACTGGGCTATGCACCAGTGGTTAGCATGTGTGGCCCCAGTCCTTTCTCCCAGCAGTACTAGGCGGCAGTATACTATCACAGCACTGAGGAGGAAATGGAGATATGGCACAGTCAAGTGCAGGTCCTAAAGCTCAATTAGCACTAGCCATAGCAGTCCTGGGACTCAAAGGGGAGCCAGCCTGAGTCCAGGCCTATGCTTATTCCCTGACACAATGCCTCCCTTTGTCCTCAATCAGAATGAAGAAATACTGTCTCCCCCAGGAATGCCATTATAACAATTCCCTGCCAAGAGGGAGGTGTCTATTGCCATGTAGACTTCATATGAGGTGGAACAGAAATGGTTTACTGTGCTCTACATTGCCTCATGGTTTCCAAAAGACCATGAGAGGCCTGAGAGAAGAAAGTGTAGTACCTTCTTTTCTGACATTCTTCAAGCCTAGCTTCCTAGAGACAAGGTCTTCCCTGAGTGACTCATATCAAATAAGCAGGATTTGGCATTCCCTAGGCAGTCAATAAGTATTTAATAAATGAATAAATGAATGGATTACTGTGAGCTTATTCAGGAACCATTTGGTATGAGTTAGTGAGAAACATACTGAGGGCAGCTCAAAGCACGAAACTCATGCACATACTCAGTTGGTTTCTATGACTAGACTCTCCAAATACAAGACAAAGGCCTAGGGGCTGAGCAGAGCCTGCAAATTCACCTCCAGATAGCTTCTACCTGAGCAAGAGAAGTATCTGAACACAGGCTTCCCAGTAAAATAGTTCACAACTCAGAACCTGAAATCAAGGTCTGATTTCTTTCACATTACAGTAGTTGGCTGGCCCTGTCAGCCTCAGATTTTTGTCTAAAAATGAAAACAAGTTGGTATTCACTCTATAAGACCATCCTGAAGATTAAATAATATAATGCCATAAAGGACTTTTTGCCCAATGCACATTCTCAGTCCTCTGTCTGAGCTCCTTCTAGCAAAGTTACCTCAAAGAACTTAACCTCTCTCTGCTTCAGTTTCCTGGTGTGTAAAATTGGGTCAATTATGAAAATTAAATGGGTTAAGCAGGTAAATGACATAATAATGGCTGACACAAAGTAAGCTCTGGATAAAGGTGAGTTAATATTCTTTCTTTCAATGACAGATCCCACCCCATTTCTCACCCCCCAGCTAGAGAGGGGTGCAGGCCTCAAGGGAAGTTCCTCAGAGGCTCTTTACTGCTTGGCCACATTCACTGGTACAAAGGGTATGCATGCACTCCAACCTGGAAAGTCCTAGAAAAGTTCTTCTGGGTCAGGCAGAGTGCTGTGTGGGGTCAGCTGCCTGCAGCTGTGGACCACAGGACAGAGGCCTTTGGTCCAGGAAGGCTGGAGATCACTCATTCTTTTCCTGGGATTGGGTTTTTCAGTGCTTCCTATGACTCTGAGCCTCCCCTGAAATTCACTTTTGCACAAACTCATACAAGTTTGGCTCCTGGCCCTTGAAACCCAGAATCCTGACTAACAACAGCACTGAACAGATGGCTGCCTTATCACTACCAAATCTGCTCAGGAAGAAAAACCAGCTGTCTACCTTTAGTAAGACCCAAGCCGCCATGGTGGCAAAGCAAATAAGTGAAGGTGTCTGCAAGTAGTCATGATAGGGAAACTACTGCAGTTTGGACCACCACCCTGGCAGAGGAAGTTGCTGGAACCCAGAATAAGCAGTCCAGTCCTGCCATCCCTGCTTGGGTCCCTATCTCAAACTAGGCCCCTTTGCCAAGATCATTAAAAAAAGGGGAAAAGGAGAGAGAAGAAGTTGGAACTTTCATCGACCTCAAAGTAGTGCAGAAAAAAATCCAATTAGCTACTCATTTTAGAGGAAGAATGGAAAAAAAGAGGGAAAGAGGAAGGGGAAGACAGTTGCCTTGCTAGAGCACTTAAATGTACTGCACCCTGAGGGTGAGACTCTTGCATTCCTATGACCTTACTTACCCTTCAGCACACCCTGAAGAGTAGAGATAATCTGGCCCATTTTCCAGGTGAAGTAGCTGAGGCTCAGAGAGATCAATAACTAACTCCCTCAGATCCCACCACTATCATTTCATGTCCCTTCTACCCATTGTACTCACCTCACTCTAATTCCTGAAGGTCCTAGCTGTCACCCCAAAAAGGATGATGTCTAGCTGCTCCTTGTTCCTTACCAACTATCAGAAAAAGGGTATCTTTCCAGAGAAAATTGGACAGGATAGGCAACATCCTGTGCATCTCTGAGCACAGTTCCCTCATCTTAAGAGCTCCAGTATGATTTTTATGAGACAAGTATTTATCAGTGACTGCCAGAATCCTGAGGGAGGTTTGTTTTGCTGTCTTTACTGTTACCTGTCCCAAAAGATTTTGACTTAACAGACAGAGACTATAACCTCACACTTCATACTGTGCTAACAAAATTATCTTTGCCTGCCACCTTCCAGAACAGCACCCTTCTGATAAACCCTCTTAATTTCCCTTAGGAAAGAAGCATTATCTTCAGATTTTGTGTGTGGGTAGGTGGGTGGGGTGGTGGTTGTGGTGGTGGTGGTGGTGTTTTGCGAAGTACTGGAATTTGAGGTACTCATGTTGGCTAGGCAGGTACTCTACCACTGAGCCATGCCTCCAGTCCCAGATTTTTTTTATTGTTGTTACTGAGGCTTGAATTCAGAGTATTTCACTTGTTCTTCTGGCACTTTATCATGTGAACCACACCTCCAGCCTTTTTACTAGTTATTTTTGAGCTGGAGTCTCATGGACTTCGCTGCTGGGGCTAGCTTTTAAATTGTGATCTTTAAGGTTTCAGCCTCCGGAGTAGCTAGGATTACAGGTGTGAGCCACAGGTGTGTGCCTGGGTCCAAATTTATTTTTAAATGGCTTAGGGAAACAAACAAACAACAAAAAAACCCTTCACTGACCTGAGAAGAAAACTAAGAATCCAACTCTACCAACCTCCACCTCTCTAGTGCATCAGCCATGAACTGATCCAAGCACACATAGCCATGTGCCTCCCAGGTTCTAAGAAGGCCCACCACCAAGGGCTACACAGACATAACCCAGACAACTAGTGAAGGACAGTTTTTCCTGACAAAGGTACCATCTGCAGGTGATGCACACAACCTGAGTAGAAGTAGTAGCCTCCAAAATTTGCTGGAGAACTAAACTGGAAGCCATAATCTGGAATGATATGAAAATCCTCCCAACCACCATAATGGCAAGAGCAATGCTTGGCAGGATCTGAGGTGTACCTGTGGGTGTGGGGAAGGTCAATAAAGTCAGAGGCCTCCTCTGCTGACTCCCACAAGACACATATGGCCCAGGCTTGTTTTATGTTTTTTTTTTTTTTTTTAGCACCTTTGTATAGTCACAGGAATTTTCCAGACAGGTATTTCCCTTGCTTCCCCACACTCTTATTATTCTCCATCTTAAAAATAAAAAAGAACTGGTGATAGTCCCTTAGGGCCTAATACATTCACTCCCATTGGCTAGGTAAAAGGTAGTAAGTACCATGCAGCTCAGCTCAGCTCAGCCCTCATAGCACAGTGTGGGGACACAGGGGTCTACAGTACACACACAGGGGGTCTGGGATAAAGAGACCAGCCAGAAATCTGAGAGGAAATATGAAATTCCCAGGGTCCCATTTCCTGACCTCCCACCCCCACCCCAACTTGGCTTCCCTTAGGCCATCCAGGAAAGATTCTTCTACAGTATTTGCTGCAGACTCTGGCTGGTACTTTGAAGAGATGAAGAGAACAACAACAACAAAAAAAAAAAAACACATGTAAAATGGAGACAAAAACTCGGGAAGCACCGGCAGTAGAAGGAAGGGCACTCTGGGCTCAGCTAGAACCTGGCTGCCTGTCCACTGTGAGACCTTGGACAAGTAGAGTCAGCTCTGAGCTTAGGTACTTCCCTTTGGGGAATGATGTCTACTTATATAACTAGAATGAGAATTAACTAAAATAACAAAAGATGCCATATGTCAAGCATTTCCTATAAGCCTGACATTATGTGCAAAGCACTTTGTGTGGATCATTTCATATTGTTTCATCACATTCTCCCAATTTGCTTGTGAGATAAGTACCACATCTTCACTTTCAGGTGAGGAAATGGAGACTCAGGGAAACTAAAGTATCTACCAAAAGTCACAGTGCTCAGAAGCAGCAGAGTTGGAATATGTACATGGACCAGAAAGGCCCCAATGCCAGCCTCTTCCTGGCATTCTAATGCAAGATAGATGCTCAAAATACATCACTTGCTTTTTCCCAGGAAGCAGAGGGAGAAGAAAGAACACTCTGGAGGCTGTTGGCTCCCACCAGGAGGCAGATGGAGAAAGGAGCCAGCTTGGGTGGAGCACATGTAGGAAAGCCTTTCAGAAGTAGGCAGAACTGGATCTAAGCCTCAGAGAGGAGGAGGATGGAGAAGGAGGGGGAAAAAAAAAACACTTCAGAGCCAAAGCAAAGAGCATCCTGCAGGATGCTGCAGGAGATGGGGCTGAAGCCAGCAATGAGATTGGCAAGGTTGGAGGCTGAGAAAGGGGGACCCACCTGAGAGACATGCGTGGCCTGAATCATTCTCTTAGGGGCAGTTCTATACTCATCCACAGTCATGGGGGTATCAAAAAGCACAGGCACATAAAGGCTCCAAATCCTATGTCTCTCTATACCAGGTTGAGAGCCACCTTATAAACCACAGTTTGCTGATTCCCTGTCTATACTGTTCTAGGCTCAGATTCTAGCTTGAGCTCTGGCAATCTAAAATGCTGTGTATAGGCATTAACAGCCCCCAATTCCAGCATTGAAGGCTGCCAGAAGGGAAAAGAGGGCACAGGCACAAATAAGGCTGGAGGACTCAAGCTCCTGGTGTCACGAAGGGGTTCCTGTTCTTCTGAACTTCGGAGAGCTTCTCCTGTGTGGACAAGGTGGAAGGTCCCAATTATCTTTTGCTGATCTGTGCTAGACAGAGAACATTCTTCTGTTTTAGGTTTCTGTGGACATTGATATGTTAACTGAGTTTGTAAGTCTGTGTTTATACTCAGAGTCCTGAATTTAGTGCCACCTTAACTAGCAGAATCAACATCTCAACATCCTGTTTGTCTCCCAGGGTAAAAGCCCCTCCCCCTCATTACTGCTTTAGCTCCTAGACTCCTCTGTCCTACCTCTCTGACCTGTCCCTCCTCCTAGTGAATCTTGGGTTCATTCCTGCCCTATCCTTTTCCAATCACAGTCTCCCAGGTCACAAGTCCAGTAGTGACAACAAATGCTGAGAACTGCAATGATGTTCTCTGAGGGCTCCATTCTGCATTCAGCCCTGAGCCCAAGCTACCAACCTGTGCTTTGTTTAGAAGAGACAGGTCATGTGGCAGTGGTGGGTGGGTATAGAGGGAGAGAGTTAGGAAGAGGGAGGCAGAGATCAAAAGGCAAAATTGCATCAAGGTCTGCAGGTCACACAGACCCTTTACTACTCTCCCCAAGAAAGAGACAGAATGAGATGCTCTGAGGGTATGGTCAGAGACTCCAGACCAGTCTTTGGGCACTTAACTCTGTGGAAGGATTGATAAATGGAGATTTATTGTTAATAAGCCATAGGATGATTGTGAAGACATGAAATACAAATGTACAAATGTTGCAAATGAAATACAAATGTACAAATCTAGCAAACTATAAAATTCTCTTGGAAACCCCAGACATCTGGGGCTCAGTAGAAAGAGCACCTGCCTAGTAAAGGTGGGTTCAAACTCTAATTTCTTCAAAAGGAAAGGGAGAGAAATATCAGATGTTTTTCATTATGCTGGGATTAGGGGAGTGTTAGATAAGAATGTGTGGCTAGAACTAAGAATCCACTTCTTTTGGCATCTTGAATACAAAGCACAAGTCTGTGGAAGAGTTACAGATATACTAGGGAGACCTGATTGCCAGCTTGCTCCCAGCTGTTCCCTCTCTGCAGTGATCATGCTTTATTTTGGTTCAGAGGATGCTTCTAAATAATAATAACAACAATAATAGGCACAACAACCTTTTCTGACCGTTCAATGACTAGATGCTGTTCTGAGTGGTTCTAAGTTTCTTTTCATTTAATTCTCATGACAAACTTACCAAGTAGATTGGACAAAACAGGGCCATGTACAAATGCACTGCCACCTCAGCCATACACAGCACATAAGCCCATGCTTATTCATCTGCAGTTTGCCCTTCAGGATCTACATCAGGCAACAACCCCTGAAGCTTTCTAAGACATAGAAAATACACCCACCATCTCTTCCAGTCATATGGACATTAGTCATGAAATTCCTGTGACCTAGCTGATCTGTTCCCAAGTCTCCAGCAACTCTGTTTGCTTACACACAGAGGTCTTGTGTTCCCAGTGGTACTGTAAACTCTCTGGGAAGAAAGGCTGAGCCTGATCCCCATAAGGTATAGAGCACACAGAACTTCATATATGTTTCACAATTAATGTCCTAGGGTAAACAAGCCACCTTTGTAATCAGGTCACTACCTGCACCAGCTTCCTCCACACCCTGCTTTTTTTTTTTTCTCTCTCTCTCTCTCCAGAGCCTGCTTAGAGCATAGTTATTGACACACCCAAATGGAAGCTGCCTTCCAGCTGTTGGAAGGGACTGTTGGACCCTTTCTAACCTAATCCCCCTGCTGTACCCTGGGTATAGCAGGTGGTGGAGAAGTGCTGAGGGTCTAGGAAAGGGCAAGGTTCTCCCAGTCCATCAGAGGAAGAAACCACAATCTAGATTTCAGGTGATTAACAGCAGAAAACAATCACTAGAGGCTCAGGCATGCCTGCAGAGCACTAGTAAACCAAAATGACAACAAATGGGAGGGAAATGTCTACTTTCTACTATGCTTTGGAGAGACGGGAGTCAAGCAGGATGAAGGGGCCGTGTCCTGCAGACCCTCCACATGCAGGGCCTATGCCAGGCTATAGGGATGGCCTTCTCCCCCTCCCCCTACAAGGTCAGGAGGAGCTGAGCCCAGGAGAACAGGAAATGACTGATCCCTGTCTCAGGCAAGGGCGTCATACTCTTCCTACATGCCATATCAATTGTAAATTAACCAACCACAATGATTTCCAGATTCTAATTGACTTAAGGAAAGATATTTACTGGGTTCCCAAATCCAGAGGCCCAGAGCCCTCTGTGGGCCTAACCCCTGACCCAGTATGTCTCACTCAACAGGTAACCAACCTGTTCTTAGCAAGCAGAAATAAGATTCGTTTCCTATAACTGAGAGCAGACCATACACACCTCTCTATGGTCTCTTTGATCTTTTAAAGAAGAATAGGACCTAGGGTAGGGAGAGGAAGCATCTCTGCACAGCGAGAGAAAAGCATTTCACAAGGGAAACCTACCTAGGCACCCTAAGGACTGAGGCATGAGGCCCTACCATGAACTGGGGACCTACTAGTGGCATGGATCCTGAGATCAGAGTGCCTGTGGGGTATGAAGGTTGGGTTGACTCCAATGGCTAAAGTAGTCTGGTATCACTGAGAATTTCTTCTTCCAAAAGAAGAAGGAAGTGTCTGTCTATGGAAATCAGGACTAACCCAATTCCCTAATTCCCACAGCTGTGGTGGACTGGGTTAGTGACCAAGACACAGGAAGTGTGGAGGAAAAACAACTATTTCCTGTTAAATTTATGAGACTGAGAAGAGGAAGTTGGTGCTGGAGACTCTAAGCAAACCGACTTCCAAGGGCATAGAGAAGAGGAAGGCTCTAGACCTGAGATTGAGGAAGTGGCAATTTGCAATTCTAACCACTGGGGAGGGGAGAAGGGTGAAGGGAAAGGAAAGGAACTAAAGAGCCAATGCTGATAACAAAAGAGCACTGCGATTGGAGAGGAGCTCCCATGTGGTTTTGTTTACAAAGGATGTTTTGATGCTCTCATTGACTTAAGGACCTAAGGGCCAAGAAAACTGTGTCCCTGCACACTGAAAATATTTGCAGAAGGAATGCTAAACTGCAATGTGACTCTGCAGCACAGTGGGGAAGTCCCGGGGGCAGTCCTGAAGTCCACTGGGAACTTAGAAAGCATTTCTTTCTTACATGGAATACTTGATGGCAGACAGTGTGTGAATATAGATGTGGTGTATTGGGCTGCTTCCAGATGGCATCTTGTCCTAGGTCAGAGAAGGAAAAGGAGGAAGACCAGGCAAGAAGCATCTGGAATCAGTTTTCCCTAAATGACTGAAGTGTGATGTCCCCTGAAGCCAGGTCTTTCCTGGTCAGCAATTTGTCAGTGATACAAGGGAGTGCTGTTGAACATCCCCTGACCCTGTTACATAGAAGCCTGAAAGGACTCAGCAGATCTGGGCTGTGCTCAATTTAACAAGTGGAAATGTACTGTGCCTGTCATCCCAGGACTTGGGTGGGGGGAAGGAGTCTGGCTAGTTCAAGGCTATCCTGAACCACAAGGAGAAAGAGACTGTGTCTCAAAGCATGTCAAAATGTAACAAGCATGACTGCTCTGAATCAGGTGGGAACAGAAGAGGAGGCCCTGTGTTTAATTTCTAAAGTCACATGAGCTTAGAACAGGGGAGAAGCAGCCTGGCAATAGAACATTGCTAAGCAGATCTGGTCAGCAGCAACATCCCAGAATCAGGGGTGGTGCAGCTGCCCACAAAGCTGGCAAATCTCAGGCTGCTGAAGAGGAGTAGAATGTCCTTAACCAGGGAGGTGAGGGCTGCTGGCTCCACTGAGGTCATACCATGGGCACTACCTTCACTGACTAAAAAGGTAGGGGTCACTGGAGCAGGTGTAGAGAGGAGCCCCAGGAAAGACAAACATTTAAAACCATAGCCTGCTGTGAGTCTGGGAAGGGACTCACAAGTGAGCAGCAGATTGTCCTATCTCCCAGACTAGATGGTACACTTTTCCCTCAGTGATTTCACTAAAGGAATGCCTGCAGCAGAATGTACCTTATAACTCCCACCCCACATTTTACCATCTCTTTCAGAAGCAGCTACAGCACAGATAAGGTGGTTTTATGGGAACCTGGCAGTTAGCCAGACATCTGGAGCCACACCACTTCATTTCAGGACCATTATGAATCCTGATGACACAAAACCTTCATTGGCACTTGGTAAAATCTAGAAGGCAGCATTAAAACTTAAAAGAACTGGTGTCTGCAGCCCAGAAAAAAAAAGTCCCAAAGACAACAGAGATGAGAATGACACCCTCCATCTGGCCAAAAGATAGTGAGTGACACGTCAGAAGAAAATGAATGTTGACACTGACTCATCCCTGAGTCAAAAAAAAAAGAACTTCAGAAGTGGATTCTGACAGTGAAAGAGTTTTAGAAATGCCTCTACCAAGTTCGTTTGTTTTGTGTGCGTATGCAAGAGTACTATGACATAAAACCTAAGACCTAAAAAAAATTGAGTTACTATAAATAAAACTTAAGTGTTAGCAAAATATGTCATCGTTGTTTAAATGGCAGTATATGAGTTGTAAGTGCCTCTTACAATCAGTGGCTTTTTTTTTTTCTTGCAGTTTGAACTCAGGGCCCTGTACCTGAGAGGCAGGTACTATACCACTTGGCCATATTTACATCCTCTTTTTACTTTTTTTCTTTTTGAAAAATTACATTATCTTTAAGTAGTTGTACAAAGGGGGTTACCATTCAACATGTCAGTTTATAAGTACAATGTATCTTGACCAACATCACACCTTTCATTATTCTTCCCCATCCCTCCCTCCCAAACCAGCCTCTCCCATTGACTTTCCTAGTATTTTTTAAATTAGGGGTTCTCACATATTTCCTTGGGCCATGATCTTCCTACATATGACCTCCCAGGTAGCTGGGATGACATATAAGCCACCATGCCCAGCTTTTGGGGGTTGAACTGGGATCTTGCTAACTTTTGACCTGGCTTCAAATCATGACCCTTCTGATCTCTGCCTCTCAAGTAGCTAGTTTAAAGGGATGTACCAGCATGCTTGTCCATAGATTTGATTTTCACAAAAAAACATATCTAGAAAATCTCTTAAAATTTGTTATCTATGGCCTCTAGGGGGAGGAAAAAAAACAAACAGGATGAAATGCCAGAAGCTAGGAGCTAAGAGCTATCAGAGGAGCTGTCAAAGTGGCACAAGTCACTTCTAATGGACCATCACAGAGGAGAAATCAGCCCAGGAGGCCAAGTTTCTACTACTGCTGTTCTGGGTCCTGTGAGTAGCTCCTCTTACTATAAAGAGACAAAAGTATCCTATATTTCCTCTTTGCATAGGTGCTTTGAGACACTTTAAAAAAATTGAGTGCTTAAGGATAAAATCCACTTATAGACCTGAAGTAAACAGGGGTCCTGTTGTGTTTGTGCTTCAAGACCTCTATGGGCCAATCCAGGAATGGACCAAGAGGAAGAGGCCGCTGTGTGCCCAGTACCTGATACCCACAGGAATGCTGTGCCTGTGGTCCTATTTATCTCCATGAGCAACATTGGGGTAAGTAGTGTCACTTCTACTTGACAACAAAGAAATCTACTAGGAACCCATGACCAGTTTGTGACAACCCATTTCCAACAGAATGCATTGAGTGATTGATCAACCAATCAATGAAGAGCCAACTTGATCTCATATTGGAAGAACTAAAGCTAGAAGGAAAAGACAGACACTATCAGTGCCACTCTCAGCCCATGTCACTAACTCATCTCACTTGCTGCTTACAGGAACAATTTATTCCATGACACAAAACAAGGGTGCCTGAGACATAGATGGGCAGGTGTTAGTAGCCCTGCTCAAATGTCAAAGCTGTAAATACACCAGGTTGCCATGGCACCCACCTGCCAGGTTAGCCCTGTAACAGGTGGAGGCTGAGCTCAGACCCTCAGGGCCAGGACCTGCTGATGGGGACCACAGAAGGAAGACAGTCAATTCAGACTCTATGTATCTGGCTTTGTTCTTTCCAAGAGAGGGGTTCCCTGATCTTCTACCCGCCCCAATTTAGCTATCTCCACACAGACAGGCAAGTAAGTGCATCACTCCCAAAGTGCTCAACATCCTGTAGCCCAATGGGGAAGGCAAAAGATGGTTACTGCTCTCTGGAGAGTACCAAGTGTGGCCCAGAATGCAGACATGTGGTACCACAAACAGCAGAAAGGGACAGATGGCCCATATTCTGTGACCCTAAAATGGCTTCCTTCAGAAACTAAAAGCTGGGCCTGTATACTACAGACTCTCTCCACAAAAGAGGCATTGGGACTTTCCTGGAGATCCAGCCATAACTGTTTGCACCCTGTTCCCCAGCAAGTGGTAGCCCTCTGCTCAATGGGCACACAGGAGTTGTCTATAAAAGTCTTGACTCAGCCTATGGGCTCATCTACATCACATGAGCCTACAGCACTCAGAGCCCGCACGCACTGCAGCTTTGGCAGTCTCCGGATTCCACCCCTACATTTCCACATTTCTGTATGTTCTTGCCTCTGCCCATCTTTGCCTGTGTAAATCCTACTCTTCTACTGCTCCTTTCAGCCAACCAGTACTACCTCCTCCAGGAAGTCCTCTGGAAAAATCTTCCACTGTTATTGTGCCTGTTTCATTCTCTTGATGTGCAGACAGCAGCAACTAGACAATGCAGAAAGGTGCTCGCTCTAGTCATTTGTCACAGAGCCCCCAGCAAAACAGCTGTGTGCTGGGCTAACAAGCTTGGACCATGGCTCTTGGTCTTCTCACAGTACCCTATTTACAGAAAATATCCTTTCTGCACCCTCCTACTTCTCCTCCTCAGACTCCCAGCTGATTCATCCAATTTTCTCAAGGTCCTGCTGATAGCTAATTGGAGATAAAGGAATCTCTAATAACAGGGTGTCCTTCCCATTAAATTTGGATTTTTAATCAACGGAACTCTGCAGACTAGGACTTAAAACAAAGATGGAAATTCTAAGCTCCAAGACTCTGGGGGATGTTTTGACAAGGAAAAGTCTTAATCCTAAGGCTAGCCAATGTTATAATATACAAATTGATGAAAGGAAAAAGAGGAGGGGAGGGAAAGAGAGGGAAGGGTACAGGTGGGATCCTGGAAGAGCAAGGGAAGGGGTGACATTGTCCAAAAAGAAATGTACTCTTTACCTGACTTATATTAATATAACCCTTCTGTATATCACCTTTATAATAACAATAATTTCTAAGGCAGGATCCAGGTTCAGGAACATAAAGCCTCAGATCCCAGCACTCAGCAGTCTGAGGCTTTTATTTATCTTTTTATTTAAAGGCTGACTGCAAGGAAAAGCTACCAAAGATTGATCAAGTATCACAGCCTAGGGAAAATAGCAAGTCAAGGAGAGACCTGACTGATCTTGAGCAAGAAATATGTCTGAGCCTCAGTTTCTATGTAACTTGCTGGGGAGGGCAGAGGTAAAATATCCCTTCCAACATGACATCCCAGTCTCTATGACTCATGGTCTCACCTCTTCTCCCCTCCCTGGAGATCAGTGTCATTTGAAGGCAACCCAATTCCCCTCCCTCCTTACCTCAAGCCCCCACCCGGGTCTAAAGGGAAAGGTATAGCTTCAGATTGCCCAGACAATCATCAGGCACAGGCAGCATGTGAGGGTGGGTTCATCCCTGCAAGGGGGAAGAAGGGGTAGGGGTAGGAACAATTGTTGGTTGCTATGGGCACAGAAATGCTCCCATTCATGCCATCTGTCTGAGCCCAGAAAAAAAGACAGTCAGCTGGTTGCCTTAACTCCAGTGGCCTACCTTTTTAAGAGATTACAACTGCCTGCTAAATTTAAGTGCTGCTCTAAAATCAGGACATATAAGGTCTCTCAGCCTGGATCTGACGGGTTTCATAATGTGTAGAGCTGGAGAGCAATGAAGAATTAAACTTGGAGGCAGTATTGTGCATCTAATTAGAGATCTTTAAAAATAGCCCTTTCTCTTCTCTCAGGCTGAAGATGAAGTTTGAGTAATAAACAGGCATCTGCTAAGAGCCTCAGTAGAGATAAACACCCCAGAGAGCAACCATAAACAGTGGAGCCCTCTCTGGGCAGCAGGCAGCATCCTGCTCATCAGTGGGAGCAGAGGACCCAGAACTCAGGGAAATAGGGATGGGCAAAAGAAGGCGAAGTTAAGAAACTGGGAAGGACGGAGGTGGGCTTTCCACAAGCAGGAGAAACTGGGCAGATTTGTTTTTAGAAATGGCTGCCTTTTGCAGATAAGCAAAACACAAGACCCATCTGCAGGACTTGGGGAAAGCCACCCAGAAAATTCCCTGCAAAGACCATTCATTATGGAAATGGATTACTTGTTAAAAGTGGGAAAAATTGCAATGTGGAGTGGGGCATTTAATTACATGCTGCAATTCAAGCACTTAGGAGGCCGAAGCTGGCAGATTGTGAGTTCAAGGACAACCTGGGAGACATCGCAAAGTCACTTCAGAAGCAAAATAAGAACAAACAAAAACAAAATAAAAACTGGATGCTGGTAGCTCACATATGTAATCCTAGCTACTTGGGAGGTTGAGATCAGGAAGACTGCAGTTCCAGGCCAACATGTATCTATGTAAGTGTGCACGGGTGAGTAGCAAACATCTATGTAAGTGAACAGGGATGAGTAGTGTACATCTATGAAAGTGAGCAAGGAAAAGTAGCAAGTACCTATGTAAGTATGCTGGGGTGAGTAGCATGCATCTATGTAAGTATGCAGGGTCAAGCAGCTTTTTATTTATTTGTCAGTCATGGGACTTGAACTCAGGTCCTAGGCACTGTCCCTAAACTCTTTGGCTCAAGGCTATGCGCTACTACTTTGAGCCACAGCTTCATTACTGGCTTTCTGGTGGTAGATTGGAGATGAGTCTCACAGATTTTCCTGCCTGAGCTGGCTTTCAAGTGTGATCCTCAGATCTCAGCCTCCTGAGTAGCTAGGATTAGAGGCATGAGCCACCGGTGATTGGCTTCAAGCTTTTAAAAGAACCCAAGATACCAGATATATGACAACAAACACACCTAAGCTGAAGATGGAAACGTGAATTAAGAAGGAACTCCTGGAACCCCTGGCTGAGGTGAAGCTGAGGTTTTACCCAGTGTCCCCTCCTTTGTGCTGTCATTCCAGAAAGGTAGCTGGCCAGGCCTCCCAGCATAGACCCCACAGTTCCCTAGGCCCTAGCTGCACAAGCCCTATGGGACATTCCTTGAGGAAAGAAAGAGATTCCCTTGGGGGTCTAGATAGAAGCCTCTGATCCCCCATTATCCCTCCATCTGTCTGCCCTTTCATTGGCTGTCTCCTCCTTCCTTCCTCTGAGCTGAGAGCTCTTGTCCTTTACTACCTTTTCATCTCATGTACCAGCCCAGCTGTCCCGACTCATGGAACTATCTGTACTGTGGCTTCTGAGCACACAGCATGTGGGTCACCCACTCAACTCTCCTGGGATGATCATGGATCCAACAGAGGGGTCAGAAACTCCCCCACCTGACCTTGGACCCACTCTGCTACAGAAATCAGCTCTCCTTAGTAACTGAAAAGTCCATGTGATTTCTCCAAGCACTTCATCCTCTCCTGTATCTCATTCTCCTGGCTCTCAGCACAAATCATTACCAAATCAGTGGTCAAACCCAGTATTCAATCCTAAGAGCAAAGCAGTGGTCTCTATCCCTCAGCACACTAATACGACAGTGGCAGAATAGAGGGTTGTTAGAGGCCTGCTCCTGTTTCACAGTGTTGGGCTCTGGGCTACCTGGGCATGGCAGGAACTCAGAGTTGTACATGTCCTACAACCCTGCTACTACAGCAGCTCGGGGACCAGTGGTCCCAGTCCAGCATCTTGCTGCCCTCCTCTTGCTGCTAGCAGAAAGGGCTTCAGCACTAGACACCCTGCATTGCCCAGAGAAGGAGAAAATGGGAGCCACAAATCAGCTGGAAGCACCATCCCTTTTGTGAGGCTTGCTCTTACCTCTAAGTCCCCTCAAAAGCGACCTGAGCAGCCCTTGAAAGAATGAAGGAGCTGCAAGGTATTCAACACAACCATGAGGAGGTAGAAATTTCAGGTGGGAAGAAAGGCAAGAAAATTATTCAGTCATTTAGAAAGAAAAAAAATACCAATGCAGATAAAGAACACAAAAAAAATCCCTAACCCTAAACAAAACACTATCTACACATACACAGCTTCCTAGGGTAGCTTTTCTGGGATGAACTACAGCCATGCTTGGATACACGAGCAGGTACAGAACAAGCTTACTATACTTGACATGACAAAAGGCTCTGCATGCAGCACACAGGAATAGATATTGCTCAACAACAGACCTAGTCCCTCTGCAAAGGTTTGTTTGTGAGCAGAGGGCCAGGGCCCTATCACTCCCACCAGCTCTGAGTTCCTGAGACCACATGATCAATGCTTTAGAGGGAAGCCCCTTATCAGCTCCAGACAGCTATGTTTTCTACCTTTGGGGTGGGAGGAAAAGAGATTTTGGTGGTAAAGGGAGGATCAGAACACCCCAAAGTGAGATCTGTCAGGCATATTCCTAAAAGGACAAAAGAAGCCAGGGGGGCCTGGAGCTTTGTCTTAACATTCCATGCCATTTCATTGCCTCTGATAGTACAGTCTCCCTGGATAGCAAACTCAAGCCAGAAAAACCTAGTGCCAGAAGGATTTCATCTGGGGGAGAGCAAACTGCTATCTAGTTTCAGGAAGGAAAGGGAAGGAGGAAGAATGGAGAGAAGGTAAGGCATCATGGGATCGTTCATAGCTTCCAATCTTGTAAGCCCCAGCATCCCTATTTTCCAACTTTTAGCAAGACCAGAAAGTTCTTTAAAATACCAATCTAAGCAAACAGCAAAACATTAATAGCTTGATTGGCTTTATCCAAACATATAGCTGCACCAGATACATGTATGATTTTTGTCTGCCCCCTCCCAATTAGGTGGATCCTTGTTTTGAAGAGAAAATAGATAAATAAATTAATTTTCCTTTACAAAAATTAAATGTGTTTACTAGAAAAATTGGAGGTGGGAAGGATGGGGTATTGCTCAGTGGTGAAACACTAGCCTAGCAACTATGGGCCTCTGAGTTCAAAACTCAGTACTGCCAAAAGAAAGAAAAGTTTGGGGAAAAAATATTAAAAAGTAAACAAGGAAGGGGTGGGGTGGGGAAATCAACTCTAATGCTGCCATTCAAAGAAAGATTAAAATTTTGTCAGGTTTCTCCCATGAGGAGAAAGCTATGTATAAAAGTAGGGAAAGAGGGAGAAAAGCCAACCTGAGGATGTAGCTCAATGGTGGATTTCTTGCTTAGCATGCAGGAAGTCCTGAGTCCAATCACCAGCACTATAAAAAATAAAAGCCAAGGGGCTGGGCAGGTGGCTCAGTGGTAGAGTGCTTGCCTTACAGGCATGAGGCCCTGGGTTTGATTCCTCAGCACCACACAAGCAGAAAAAGCCAGAAGTGTCACTGTGGCTCAAGTGGTAGAGCACTCGCCTTGAGCTGAAGAGCTAAAGGACAGCACCCAGGCCCAGAGTTCAGGCCCCATGACTGACAAAAAAAAAAGGCAAGCCGGTGCCAGTGGTTCCCACCTATAATCCTAGCTACTCAAAAAGCTGAGATCTGAGGATCTCTGTTCGAAGCCAGCTGATAACCAAAAAGCCAAAAGTGGCACTGTGGCTCAGGTGGCAGAGTAGTAGGCTTAAGCAAAAAAGCTGAGAGACAGCACTTAGGTCCTAATTTCAAGCCCCAGGACTGGCACCAAAATGAAATAAAATTAAAAAGTCAACAAAACCAAAACTCTAACTGTCCTGAGGGCTGCTACAGGAGATGACTTGACTGGACCCTCCCCCCTCACCACCCCTCCCCCCCCCACACGCCCTGCTGGGGCAGGGGGAGTAAAAAACAACTACCAAAGGACCAGCACCTGGAAGGAGACTGAACAAAGAATATCCTTTTGAAGAAGAGCAGGTCCATGTCCTTCCCTCCTGAGCCTCTTTCACAAGGTCAGTGATGACCAGTGATGATCCTATCTCTACACAACAAATGCAGATGAGACACTTACAGACAATACATCATTTTTCTGTCACCACCTGTCCATGCACAAATCAACAGTGATTTGAAAGCGATTCCACAACCTGCCCAAGTGGGAGGCAGATGAAAGAAAGTTCTAGAAGGGACAAAGGAAGAAGCAGTGCTCAGGAAGGGAAGGAAAAGGTGTGTGGAATTGTCTACCAAGCTCAGTGCCAAGTGTCCCAGTCATGGCGTGATCCTGACTGTGGTGGAACCCAAAGCTTGGACAGAATGACCTCAGTCCTGGTTAACCCGTGTATGATCAGGAAGCAAGTTGCTGATCTGGGCACAAATGTGGTTGTCTGGGTTCCTCACCATAAACCAGTGGTTTGAGGGTGAGCACAGCAAATAGTTCTCCTATTATTTCAGGATGTTTATGCAGATGCTTGCTGTGTGGAAACATCTGCACGTGGGCAAATCATCATTTTCATAAATCTCTTGTCCAAATACAGACACAGCAGTCACACTAACCCATGACAGAGTTCACTCATTCAAAACACATTTCTTCAGTAGCCACGATACCACTGGGCAGAGACTCCCTGAACCTCTGCTACATCCCCCCACACACAGGGCTTGGCTGTGGTTCTGGCCTGGCACAGAGGCAGACTTCAGTCTCAAGGGGCTTGCTGCGGTCCCACAGGCAGCCGAGCACTTAAAATGGGTACTTTATTGCTAATCAAGCATACAGGAGCTTCTACAGATTACAGTAGGCACACAGACTGCCAAGCAAAGGCAGCAGACGCACCATCCTGCCGCTGACAGACAAGCTAAAAGGACATTTCTAACAACCAAGCAGAGCTGAATATGAACAAGTGATAGCAAGAGACAATTGCTGATTCTGTTATATGCAATACTAGTATGTGGTTTTGCAAGAGAACTCTCTTTTTAAGAGATGGATTAGCTGGACACTGGTAGTTTACATCTATAATCCTATCTACTCAGGAGGCTGAGAGCTGAGAATCATAGTTCAAAGTCAGCCCAGGCAGAAAAGTCTGTCAGACTCTTATCTCCAACTAACCACCAAAAAGCCAAAAGGAGAGCTCTGGCTCAAATGGTAGAGTGCTAGCCTTGAGCAAAAAGCTCAGGGACAATGCCCAGACCAACTTTAAGCCCCAGAACTGACATACACACCATACTAGATTGTATAGGAGCAGAGAATTACCTAATTATACCATTCCATTTTTTTGTGTGAAAATGTTACAGTGAGTGTCTTGCTATGTATCCCAGACTAATTCTATTCTTCAGTCCCCCACATATTTTTTAACAGAAAACTATATTATGGTAGATAACTTATCACAAAGTTGTATAAAAGACTAAGGAAACATAGAACAAAGAGCAAGGAAGGTTTGGGAGAACTAGAAGATAATACTAAATACTGCTTTAAATGTCATTTCCTAGTGGGGTGAGAAGATATACTTCCACAAAATTACAATGTAAGTCAATACACAGTGGAGGTACCTTTGGGGAGCCTCTGGAAGTCAGGGAGCAGCCATAAGCTTTGTCTGTATCCTACTGTTAAATTCCCACCCCTAATAGACAAAGGATTCAGTTTATCTTTTCTCACTTGCTTGGGGGGGGGGGAGGGGTGTCAAAGTTGCAATACGGAGTCTCAGTTTCCTCATCTGTAAAATGGGTATAGCACATTACTTTTTTGGAGGGCTAATGTGGGGTTCTAAGGCCATAAAACATGAAAAGTCTCAGCATAATGAATAGTATTCTTTTTCCTGGGTCTTTGAAGAACAGAGGTTGTTAGCCCTTTGTGGGCTTCTAAGATTAGCAGTATTTAGCCCAAATCTTCTCAAGCCTCTACCACACCTCCCTCTAGCCATAGTCAATACTCTCCACTGAGATAGAATGTCTGTTCTTTAGTGGTGAGAAGTGGAGGGGCAGGCCCATGGCTGGAAGGCAAACACAGATAGGGGGTGGTAAGTGGAGAGAAAAGAGACACACCCAAATTATAGGCAGAAAAGAATGAGGATTATCTAGCTGCTCCTTGTAGCTCCTGGAAAAGGGCCTCTACAACTACAGCCAACCATAGCCCTTAAGCTAATTTATATCAAAGTGTCATTGATTAGTAACAGGCTAATTATGGAAAGAAAGTCAAAGTCAAAGCCTTAAGCGTGCAGGGATAAAAAGTGATGTCATAATTTTATACAAGTGTGCTTAAACACGGCTTTCAATTGCCACAGGAAAAAACTAGTATATCTCAATATTTGCTTCCCTGCTCCAAAACAAGAGAGTAAAACTAGAATTGATCCTAAGGTCAAGAGGATTTTCAATGCAGTCCTTCTAGTCTATTTTAAAAGCCAACATTCAGGTCAATGGTGGAAAAACGCTTTCTCCCAAAATGATATCCAAATACCAGCAGTGAGTCTACTATCACATCATGGATAACTTTCTCTTTCTCCCTGGAAAGGAGGACAGAGTGGTTTGCAGGTTGACCCAGGCTAACCTAGGTCGTTCGAACACTTTGTCAAAGTATCTCTGGAAATCCTGGTGGACAGGCACTTTCAGAAGCCAGGAGGCTCCAGTCAGGCTCCAGTGGGGGCCACAGAGGATCACATAGAACACACATGCCATAGCCTGGGACAGTGGGAAGGATGCTTGCCTTAGCACCTGGCTCAGTCACTTTCCCCATTTCTGAAAGTGGAATGGGGGGAAGGGAGGGCCTAGACTTTTTGGAGAGTAACCACAAAATCATCCACAATAGTGCCACTGGACAGGACCCTGCTGGCCAGGAGGTCTTAATAAACCTATCTTTTCTCCACCTGGAGAAGGCTAGTTCTCAGGATGATTAAAGTTTCTGGATAATCAGTGAGGGTTATTCTGGGGTTTCTAAGTCCACCTGTTGGGTATAACCCCGCCCTCCACTCCCACCCCGGGGACTAGCAGATAGAGGGCCCGGTTCCAGGGAAGGCCAAGCAGCCTTGATATTTTCCATGGGATCTGCCTACAAGAAGGTTTGCTTAAGTGATTTCATTTTTCACCCAAACCACTTTAGATTGTGGTGAGCAGAATGACAGCAAGAGAGCGGGCACATCACCCCAAACTCTGCAGGGCCCTAGCAAAAGCTTCCAGATGAAAACTCTTCCCTGCTTTAAGGCCTCGGAATAAACAACGTGGAAAAACACACGTTCACTCGGGTTTCAACACGCCGCCTCTTCTCCGTTCAGTAAAGGCCCTTCCTTCCCAGCTCTGCGGGTGAAGCTGGCGGGGATGAAATGAACCCCACCTGCTTATGGGCTGGGGGGGAGGGTGTTGGGGGGGGATAGCTAGATCAGCTGCCGCAAAGGCTGCAGACCAGACGCCAAGTCTCCCCAGCACCATCCAGGCAACGACAGGGCGAGAGGGCAGCGCGGAACCCCAACACCCCCGAAGGGGGTTGCTCCTGGGCCTGGGTGAGCTGGGCTGCTGGGGACAGTGGCACCCGCCTCAGACCCAGCCTGGGTCCCAGCGGGCAGCCGGCCAGGCCGTTCACATTCGGCCCAACTTAACTTCCTGTAATCAAAGAGGGAGGGGACCCAAGGGAGGAGAAAAAGCACCCCAGGGACAGAACAGGTCAAAAGGAAGCCCCTCGATCCTGGGAAGCCAAGTTTGGAATGATCTCCTGCCCGGGGTCGGGCCACACCGCCGGCGCGTGGCGCCCACTCCGCGCTGGCGCCGAGGGTTTCTGGGGTTAGATTGCGGGGTCCGGGTGTTGCGGGGCGGAGTGAGAGGTAGCTCGGTAGCTCGGGGTGTCCGCAGGACGCTTTCCATTACGTTCGGAATTTCCTTTTCCTTTGAGACCGGCCCGAGCTGCCTAGGGCGCCGCTGGCTCGTCGCTCGCCCCGTGAGGCGGGTGCTCCGGGGATGCCGCAGCCGCACCTGACCCTTCCGGGAGCGCGACTGGGCGCATAGTCCAGCCGGAGCCGTGCGCACCGGTCCGTACCCGCCCTCCCCACAGCCCACGCCTTCCCCACCTTACCGAAAGTCTCGCGGGCCACCGGGACTCGGATCAGCGCCCGCTTCCGCCTCAGGCTGAGGAAGCAGCGGACTAGAGCCTCCCGGCGCTTGAGGAGCCGGGAAGCGCAAGCGAGGCCGCCCAGCGCAGGCTTAGCCGGCCGGGCGTCTGCAGGTCTGCGTGGTGCGGTGGACAGGGCTGGGATACGCCCCCACCGGAGGCTCAGCCAATGACTTGGCATCCGGGGGCGAGGACACGCCTCCTTTCCACGGCGCATAGCCAATGGTCGTGCGGCCCGGAGCCCACCCCAGTGCCCGCCCCGCCCCCACGGGGCCGGCTGTCACCGCTGTTGTCTCTGGCGCACGTGGGCAGAAGCCCGGCCCAGAGCGCTGGGAGCGGCTGGGTGCTCCCACTCTGACTGGGGAGTGCAGGTCGGAGACCGGCCGAGGGCACGATGGGAGCGGGTGTGGTGTCACTGGGAGATTAAAATCCCGGTGTGGCATTCTGGTGCCAAGGGAGAGACGAGGGCTGGGCCTGCCTGGGCAGCTGGAAAGCGAGCCTCATGGTCCGCTTTTGGACATGAGGGAGCAGCATAGGACTTCCAGTGATGACTTCTATGAGGCCCAGGAGAGCTCCTTACTTGCTCTGACTTTTTTGTTGTTGTGGCCGGTACCAGTACTTGAACTCGGGGCCTGGATGCTGTCCCTTAGCTTTTTTTGCTCAAAGATGGCACTCTACCACTTGACTGAGCCACAGATTTTGGGCAGCTAATTGAGGATAAGAGTCTCACAGACCTTTCTGCCCCAGCTGGCTTTAAATCGCTATCCTCAGCTCTCAGCTTTCTGATGAAAGGCATGAGCTATGGGTGCCCAGCGATCTGCTATGCTTTGTGACCACCCCAAGTGCATCAGCAAACTGTCCTGCTAATAGTCCCTCACTTGGACTGACTTTGCTTTGGCTGAAGTTTGTGGGAAGAGGGGTGGTGAAGCAAGCTGCCTGTGTTAGTTTGATCAAATCCTTTATTGAGTGTCAAGTGGCTGTCTTAATCTCTGTTCTGCTCACCTTCCTGGATTGCCTTCTTCCCTACAGCCCAGAGAGCACACTATTCACAGAAAAATAGCACAGGTGAATAGATGGAGCCAGAGGTGGGTTACAAAGCGCTTTGTAGACTATAAGTACTGCAAACACCTGTGCAGAAGGTTCTGGTAGAAGCAGTCAGGTAAATAGTATCCGCACCACTGACTCACCTCTGGGACCTGGGACTCATCATGGGGCTTGGCCTGATGTAGACATTAATAAATATTCTTGGAACTGAGCTGATCCAGAGTGAGGAAAACAAGCAGGTCTGGGCAGTGAGCAGGCAGCACTGTGGCTCCAGGCTATTGGAATTCCCCAGTATCAGCCCACCTTGTGGAGAGACCACATTCTGTTTCCAGGCAGGCAAATAGAGCAGTTTACCTCCTGGAACATTGGGCTAAATTTTTCTTCTACTCCTCACCATGTGATCCTATTCCTGCCCTTATGTGTTTTACTGGAAACTAGCCTACCTGGCAGCCCTTTCAGCCTCCTTACAAATATAACCAACTTCCTGCAGACAAATATTCCCCTACACCTATCCCTGCTCAGTTTGCATGCCTTAGTCAGCACAGGCTCTGCACTCTGGCAGACTCTGTCTATGGCCCCAGTCGATGAACTGTCCTCCACACATCATCTCCTTTAGGCCAGAACCTAGAGGTTTCTGTAATACAGCCCATTCACAGATATGGAAACTGAGATCAGTGATGTAAGTGTATCTCTGATTGATTGTATCACTAATACAATCTGTCAAGGTCACATAGTTAGTGTGAATCTAGATTTGACTCCAAATCTCTTTCCAAAATCCAAAAGCTTAAACACTGTGTTTGAGGCCTTTACACCCATGCCCATGCTAGGATACTGGACAGATCATATCTAGCCTTAAAAGAACTACTCCAGGCCTGGATCTCTGCTAGTCCATACAAGCATCCTGTGATGCTCAGGTCTGGGTAAGGAGAGGAGACCCTGCAGACCTGGCCTTGCTTTATTTTGGGGGTTATAAAAGAAACATAAGACTGTAAGGAGCAGTAGAAAACCCTTTTAGGTAGCTAATTGAAGAGTCTCACAGACCTTTTTTCCCCAGCTGGCTTTAAATCGCTATCCCCAGCTCTCAGCTTTCTGAGAACATTTTGCAATATAGAATTGACTGGATAAGGCCTGTTGCTGTTGGCCTAGATCTGAGACAGCCAGGTTAGGGATGAGGATGGAGGCAGAGTCATTTATTCATGTAACAAACACTATTAAGAACTAAATGTGGGGAGGGAAGGGATGGTAAGGGGAAAACAAAGGAGTAGGTAACAAAGCTCAATACCTTTACTCATTACCTTACTCATGTAACTTTAACCCCTCTGTACAGCATTTTTACCATAAAAATATACAAAAAAGAACTAAATTTGCTTGCTGTACAGAAGCAGATGAAGAATCAGGAGTACATGATGTTATTATGAGAGTTGTATTTTTTCCTCTTTTTAATTCCAATTGCCTTATCTACAGTGCAAAATGTTCTCCTTTCAGATTAAAACAACCAGAAAGACTTTGGAACAAACACGTTTAACAGAGATAGCATTACTCAGCACAGAAGTTCTAACAACTCAAAAATAAGAACTTGCTAATACATTCCAAATTGTCTCTTCTCTCTGTACTACTCCCAAACTTTCTACCAGAGGGCTCTGGTAGAAAGACTCTTATTAGGTAGATCTGGGGACTGGGTGTTTCCTTGGAAATAGGGCAAGCTGGGAACTGATGAGGGACAACACGATAGAGGCAGATATGCCTTAGAACTTCCTGGGTCCCCTCAGCAACTCATATAGGTCACCCTTGCTGACCATTCCCCCAGGGGTAGGAGGTTGAGAAGAATGGGTTCAGAATGTCACAAGTCAGGGCTGGGAAGGTGGCTCAGTGGTAGAGCGCTTGCCTTGCATGCTTGAGGCCCTGGGTTCGATTCCTCAGCACCACATAAGCAAAAAGGAAAAAAAGCCGGAAGTGGTGCTGTGGCTCAAGTGGTAGAACGCTAGCCTTGAGCTGAAGAGCTGAGGGACAGCGCCCAGGCCCAGAGTTCAGGCCCCATGACCGGACCCAAAAAAATTAAACAAACAAACAGAATGTCACAAGTCAAAGCAGTTATCATGGGATGTTCCATTAGACTTAAGCTTGTGTCTGAGCTTAAGTTGAGTTTGAAAAACTCAGCTCTTCAAACAATATTTGAACAATATTTGGTTGAAACTTGGAGGAAATATTATCTAGCCCCTTAACAGAATGAATGACTACCCAGATATAGGCACTTATAAGGGTCCAGAGAAAATGAGTGGGTTCCAAGTCTCCCACCGTATGCTAGGCAAACTCAACTTCCTGATACAGCAGCATCATTTTCTGTATTTGATGATAGCCTCTTCCCTAGTCATTTTCCTAGGACGCTGCTTGTAGAGGTTGTCTGAGAGAAGCAGATGGCTACTTAGCATCAAAGACAGGGAGAGAAGGAAGACCCAGATTAATTTCTAAAAATATCTTCTTTTCAGACTGAAGCAATGAGCCTCTGTAGCACCACGCATGCGTGGTCCTGAAGGAACTGCAGCTGGCAGTCCCAGCACCATCCACATTCACTTGACCTTATACAGAGAGGCCTGCAGGAGCATCAGATATGGCTTCCCTTTCTTTCTAGCCTTGTACTGTGTGCTTAGAGAAAGGTCAGAGTGAAACTGAATGCATTCTCCTTGTGGAGATTTTTGGTAGAGAGCCCAGGGTGCCTCTACAGGTATTTAAATAGTAAGGAAGAGAATTTCTGTCTTATATCTGCCAGGGAGTTCTCTAAAGGCATTTGAATGGCAAGGAAGAGAATTTCTGGGTGCTTGGGGCTCTCCTCTCATCTCTATATACTTTAGGAAGGGGTGAAATGTTGAGTGTGGTACTCACAAGCTTCCTCCCAAGCTGCTATCAAAGGGCCTTGGTCTTGGAGGAGGAAGAAGCCGGGTATCTTGAGTCCAGTGACTTTGTCAGATGAGGTGCTAAATAGCCCCAGACTGCATAGACAGCTATCTTTGGAGGAATTTCTAAGCCAGGAAGTAGAAACACTGGTACCTCCCTGAAGCAAGCTCAGCAGAGTGTGTGGGAAACACCATCACACTGGGGCCTTGTTCTAGCCCCTTATCATTCTGATAAGAACTCAGAAGGCATGCATTGCTCATGCATAGGACATGAAACTTCTCAAGGAATTCATCAGGCCTACCACATTTTCAGTAGATTTACCAGACACAGTTTGGGGAGAAGAAATGATATCTGTCTGATAGCTGCCAAAGTCAGGAACGTCCTCAGAGGTAGCATAGCATTTAGGCATGTGCAGGTAGCCCGCAATGTGAGAAAGTTGGTCCTGGCAAATGGAGAGCTATAGCTGCAGGCAGGAGGTAACACCCAACCACAGGTACCAGCCAGAGCAAATAGAGACAGCATGGCATACAGGGGAAGAAACAAGGCCACATAAGTAGTCTGGCCCCAGCCCCAGACTGGGAAGATACATATTCTCAAAGCCAACTGCAAAAGCCAAGAGCATAATTCTGGGCCCTAGAGACACAAGAAAACAAATGATACCAACAAAAAACCTGATGTACCTTCATGGTGGGCCAAGCCATCCAGGCAGCCCAGGCAGAGTCCTGTTTAAGCATACCCAAACCCTTTCCAAAACCCTGATGCAGATGAGTGCATGGAGGAAGCAACTGTCAACTTGTGTTCCTGAACCTTCCACAGAGCTGCTGGTACTGGGTAGCACCAAGGATAGAAGGGGACTTACGTGCATCTGTCAATCACATGTCCACATCACAGAAAGGTACAGTGCAGTTATGAAAAGAGCTGTAATGGCAGAGCCATTCATAGTGCGCTCTGAGGTATGCTATAATTTAAATCCCATTCTGCCACTTATTAATGGAGTAACCTTTGTGAGAAACTTAACCTGAGTGTGTAGCGGGACCCTCACATGTAACAGATCAATAGAAATGTGGAGATTTGTGCATAGAACAGTAAATAATGTATAAAGGGATCTTGAATCAATAAAGAATGGGACTTGGCTAGTCCAAGGACTTGGCTAGCTCCCAGCATCAGAATTGTACATGTTACTTTATCTCATACTCACATTTTGGAACAGGCACCATTATTAACACTTGAGAGATTAGAAAATGGCATCATGGGGGGAGAAGTAGAGATTTAGATCCACTGTCCTAAGAAGAGAATATTGCAGAGAAATCTGATGGGTCAACTTCCAGCCTGAATTTTGGTATTTAGTTTAGTTTTGCTTAGTTTGTTTTAGTCAGGGATTCACTGGATAGCCCAGACTGACCTGCTCTACCCTTCCAAGTGCTGATGAGGTGTATGCCACCTCACCAATAAAGCTTATGTTTTTACCCTTCCTAGTACTGCTTTCCTGAACCTATCCAATGTGCTGTAGGACTCCAAGGAGAAAGTAGCTCACTCTTTGGGGACTGAAGACCCGGTGGGAAGACTTCAGGGAAGAGGCAGTCCTTCAGCCAAGCCCTGAGAAATGTCTGGGTTGGGAGAGATGAATGACAGGCCAAGGGATAGTGATTATTCATGATAGAAGCCAATAGAAGCATGGAATCAGAAATGAGGTTCCTGCTCCACATCCTCCTCTGTTCACTGAGCAGGTGTTTTTAAGTGACTGTCATAGTCTAGGTACTATTCAGGTGGAGGAGATGCATCAGTGATAAAAACATAAAAACAGACCAAATGAAGCCAGAGAGATGGCCAGGAATCACATGGGGATGGAAGACACTACTATTTGTATAGGAAAAAGGTCACTGACTGGTTCTTCTACTCTCTCTTATTTTGGTGATGTCCTCTGCCCTCCTGGCTATAGAACTTGGCCAGCTATTCACCAGTCTGACAGCCCTGCATCTCATCCAAGCAGAGTTTTTCTATAGAACCAGCATTTACATCCAGAGTAAGAGAAGCTCTCTCTTTCCATGGAAGTTAGGCCTCACAATTAGTGTTCTCCATTTCAACAGTGGAGATACGGCTACCACAGGAGAGACAGATTCCTCTGGCTGAAGAGTCCAGAAGCAGAGCTCCTGTTCCTTTCTTGACTCTTTCCTCCTGTATCAGCTTCATCTTCAGACTGGTTTCCCTGACCACAACAAGTGCCAACAGCTATCATTGCCACATGTTTCCTTATCTAAAAGAGCACCTTTCTGCCTGGCATTCCAGGCAGGAGTTCTGAGATCCACTCTGATTGAATTGGGTCACAGATCCACTTGAATCTATGCTACAGCCAGTAGAATGGAATGTGCTGACTGTCCATGCAATCAGAGCCCCTCTTAGAGCTGGGGTGGGCTCAGCTTCCCCTGTGCACATATGCACAGGATGGAGGTGATTTACAGCATGAAAGTCAAAGGACACTTAGGAAGTAGAGTGACAAATGGGTATATCCCAGGAAGATACAGCAGATGCTGTTGGTATCTATAGGTGCCAATAACTCTAAAACTCCTGTGACTGCCTGAGGCCTCTGCAGCAGCACACAACTAATGCACAGGGAAGTTGAAGTAGCAGAGAGTTGACACAACTAGGAGTGTCCTGCAACCAAAGATGAGGGTTGGGGTATCTATATCCCAAGTTTCTCATTCTTCAGGAAGAACATCTTGGAAATATGTTCAGAACATCTGTCTCTGTCCCAGAAGTCTCCAGCATGACTGGGCCCCAGGCACCCACAGCAGCAATCTGCTCATTAGCACATGCTGAATTGGCTTCCTTCCTGTGACTGCTGTGTCACACTCCCTAGCTCTTTACTGGTACTTCCTCAGATTACTTCCCAAGAAACTACTACATTCAAATTCATATCTTATGGTCTGCTTTTTAGGGTAGCCCATCCTAAGACAAAAAGTCAGCTTATTAGAGTTTAGATCTTAACAGGCCTTCGAATGCCCATATATTAAAGGCTTTGTTACTGGCCTGTGGTGCTACTGGGAGGTGGAGGAACTTTTGGTAGTAGGGCTCTTACTTGAAGGAATTAAGGTTACTGGGGTCATGCTCTAAATGGAGATATTGGGACCCAGACCCTTCCTCTCTTTGCTTCCCAGGCCATACAAGGTAAACAGACTTTTGCCAAATGTTCCTTCCATGATGTATTATGCCATTATATGTCAAAAGAGACAGGGATACTCAACTATAAATGGAAACCTCTGAAACCAGAAGTCAGAGTAAAACTTTCCTTCTTGTAAGTTGATTAGCTCAATGATGGCTTCAGAGAACTGTCAGCACCTCTGAACTCCACACAGTAAACTCTCTGAAAGAAGCTACTGTGATATTCACTGTTGTGTCTCAGTGTTCATCACTTAAACAGCAACTGGCACAGAGGTCCCAGCAAAAGCTGTTGGAAGACTAAAGAGGAAAGTATTTGAAACAAATGTAGTAAGCAAGGTGTTTGTATCACAAAGTCATTGTTTCTCTAATGAACCTTGATCTGTCCATATATGTAGACCCTCACAAGGAATTTATGTTTTTCACCTTTCAGAAAGCTACATCGTCCTGACATCTCCTTATTATCCATTCTCAATTCCTCTCCACCTGCCCACATACCCCACAAAGCTATGGGTACATTTTGGAATGGTTAAATGCTTTTTTTTTTTTTGGTCGGTCATAATGCCTGAACTCTGGCTGGGAGTTGTCCCTCAGTTCTTCGGCTCAAGGCTAGCGCTCTACCAGTTGAGCCACAGTGCCACTTACATTTTTTTCTGTTTATGTGGTTCTGAGGAATTGAACCCAGGTTCTCATACATGCAAGGCAAGCACTCTACCACTGAGCCAACTTCCCAGTCTGGTAAATGCTTTTTAATTAAAGTTAAATTCTTGCCTCATTGTCTTTCTCTTCAAATCTTCTCCCATTTCAGCTTAGATGGCAAGAAGCTATTCAACTCTGAGGGGTCCTGTGAGGTACCCTCCTCCTTGTCAGATCAAGGAGGACTGCAGGAGAATTTCAGGCATCCCCCCAAAGGAGCTGAGTCTGCAAACAGAAAAGCCCAAACATGGAGCTGAGGTGGTAGCTCAGTTACAGCACAAATGTGTGCATGTGTGGGACCCTAGGTTCAATTGCTGACCTTCCAGGAGGAAAATGAAAACCAAAAACAGCACAGGTCACCTGGTGGAAAGAGCTCAATCTCTGGCAAAAAATGGGTTTCAAACTTCTCATCACTGGCTTGTGACTCAGAGCAAAGCCAGTTAATGAAAACAATGGCCCTTCTTTGTAAGGTCAGAATGTATCTCCAGTGAGATGACATATATAAAGGCATATTGTTGGTTCTCAGTAAAGGTTGGTTGCTTCCCTTCCTACTTTCCAGTGTGATGGTTTTGTGTAATTGCAACTTACTAAGCTAGAGCTATGTACCAGAACTCTTTCTGGATGGCTCTTGAGACTAGGAAACCAGGTTTGCACAGGTTGACTCAGGGTCCTGGACATTACAGCTCAGGTATGTTGTGGGCATGAGGTAGTTCCCAGGCTTTAGCCCCTCCAGCTCAGACATATTCTCCTCCTTCAGTTCTGCTAGACAAGACCAGGGCATGAGAAATGTACAGCTGCTGTAAGGGCCACCACATTGTCCAGGTCAGAGTTAGTGAGAAACAACATATGTTCCACCTTTTCAAGAGTTTGTGCTTGCTAAGTATTCCTTTGTTCATGATTTTCTCCCACTTCACATCTGAGTTTCTTCTCACTTGTCATGCTTTTAGACTTAGAGCCACTTCAGGTCCTCCAGAAGGCATGGCAGGAGCCTTTCATAGCTTTCTTAGCTAGCTCCCATAGTCATGTGACCTCAAAGCCATAATAATTCCATATACCATATCATATTAATATTTTGCTTCCCTGATAAATCCTAACGCAATAGGTAAATAATGTGGCCACTTCTCAAAAGTGTACAATAGGCCCATATGCTATACTACTTGCTGTCACAACATGGATATAGACGGTTATGATTGTCACCCCCATTTTGCCCTTGGAGAAGAAAACAAGACTAAGAAGGCTAAGTTGGAATGCCTGGAAAAACTATGATACATAGCTCTGTCTCTTTCTTGAGTCTAAGTGTTCCTTAGAGCTCTGAAACTAATTATAAGCACATATGTCCTTAGCTACAAAAGTACTGCCAATATGATATATACTTAGAAAAAGAAATTTCAGCTGTGCATCAGTGGCTCATGCATGTAATCCTAGCTTCTCAGGAGGCTGAGATCTGAAGATCTCACTTGGAAGCTATCTCTGTCAGGAAAGTCTGTGAAACTCATCTCTAACCACCAAAAATCTGGGGGTGGAGTTATGGCTCAAGTGGTACAGTGCCAGCCTTAAGCAAAAAAAAAAAAAAGCTAAGGAAAAAAGGAAGAAAAAAAGGAAGAAAGATTAAAAGGAGGAAAGGAAAGAAGGAAGGAAGGAAGGGACAGAAGGGAATGAATTAGAGATCTGCTGGTTTTCAAGCAAGTGGCTTATTGGGTAAACTGGTTTGGCAATGTCTCAATTGAGGGAAGCTGATCCCTCAGCACACAGGGAATTCAGCAAAGGGCTTTAGTCTGGACAGAATGAAATGCAATAGTTGTTTCTCTGCAGTTTACCACTCAGCACCCTCCTACTGCCAACAATCCCCAATAGTGCAACAACTGGGGGAAAATCAAAGAAGCAATTGAGTAAGGGCTGCTCTGGATGTTTGCCTGAGAGTCATGGGATACCAGAAGGCACGAGCCCCAGAGTCCTTCTAAGAATGCTGACAGGCTGGCCCTTGAGGTTTTTTATTTCCCTGGGGACCAAGGGAGCATCTTGGAACAAGGCTGTCTGCCTTGTGAACAGCCTGGAGCAAGGCAAATGTATGTTGCAGGGTTCACTCTGTGTAGAGAAGATGGAAGGACCTGGAAGAGGGGCAGGAGGAAAACCAGAAAAGATATGGCATGAAGTATAGCCCACTGGTCCAGCCCATGCCTCTATTCTTTGCTATATGTGCTAGATTTGGGCTTTCTGCTTGCCTTCCCAAGAGCCCTCCCTCTTTCTTTCCACCCAGTGATGAAATCCTTGTCAGACTTAGTATATGTCACCACCTTGAGAAGTCTTCCTTATTACCTTCTTTATTGCACTTATTGTACATTGTACAGACTCACCCTGTATAGTTTTACATCCACTCTAGTTATTTCTTATATGCCTATAACATCTTCTTCAGAGAAGAACCTTCCTCTAAAATCTCTTTCCTTCTCATGTTAAATTAAGCTTGCTGGACACAGTGGATCATGCCTGTAACCCTAGCTACTCAGGAGATAAAGATTGAGAGAATCATTGTTTGAGGCTAACACAGGAAAAAATAAGTTCATGAGACTCCATCTCAACCACCAAAAAACTGGACATTGGAGTATGCACCTGTCATCCCAGTCACATGGCAAATGTAAAATAGGATGATCACTGTCCAGCCTGGCCTAGGCATAAGTACAAGACCCTATTAAAAAAATCACAAGAATGCTGAATTCAAACCCCAGGACTGCTTCCTCCTGACACCCCTCCCCCAAACTATTAGGCTTTATTAATTTTTTTGGCAGTATCAGGTTTGCATTTATCAGCTGGTGCTCTGCCATTTGAGGTATACCTTCAGGCCAGCTTTTTGCTGGTTGTTTTGGAGATGGCGTTTTATGGACATTTCTGCCAGGCTGGTTTTGAACTGAGATCCTTCAGAGTTCAACCTCCTAAGTAGCTAGTATTACAGGCATGAGTCACTGGTATCCAGCTGTCTTTATCATTTTTATATCCAAGCTATATTCACTCAAAAAGATCAATCAGAATAATAATTGGCCTAGAGACATGGTTCAAGTGGTAGAACACCTGCCTAGCAAGTACAAGGCCCTGAGTTCAAACTCTGGCACTGACAAAGGAAGGAAGTACAAGTTAGAGATGTTGTCTTAGTCTATAACAGAATATCACAAACTAGGTGACTTATGAAGAAAAAACTTATTTCCCTCCAAAAGGGAGGCTGGAGTCTAACATCAAGGTGCTTGGCATCTAATGAGAACTTTCTTCCCTTCATGCCCTGAGGAAGGCAAGAGGTTAAGAGGGGGCAGAACTTGCTTATATAATAACTCATCTTTGAGATAACAAACATTCCTATGGCAGAGACATCACCCCATTCATAAGGGATTGTTGCAAATTTCCAACTTATCAACTTTGTAATCACATTTTTCCACTTCAGGTAATTTATTCTGTAGAAATACTAATTACAGCATTATTTATAAAAGTGAAAACTTAGAAACAGTTCAGTATTTATTGTCAGGATCATTAATTCATTTACATCATGCAGCTGGACACATGAGTTCATTTCTGGAATCTCAGAACTCAGGAGGCTGAGGTAGGAGGATCAGGCTAGCATAGGCCTGGATGTTGTCTCAAAAAGAAAGAGAAAAAGGAAAGGAAAGAAGGAAAGGATGGAGGGGGAAAAAAGAAAAGACTAGCCAAAAGGAAAGATAAAGGCAAGATATCACACAATATTTCTTTTTTCAGTACTAGGGCTTGAACTTGGCCTCAAGCATGCCCCCGTCCTGGAATCACATTTAAACCAGCAGAAAATGACCAGCAACAAATGTCTAATACACAAATGAATGTGTGAATTTAGAACTTGGGGAAGAGCTGGAATTTGCCAGTATCCCTATGACAGTAGGCATGGGGGCCATGGATGGGATCATGCAAAGAGAGAGGAGAAAGTAGGAGGCCTGTACCCCTGGGAAAACAAGGACAGAGGTGGCTGGAAATAAAGAAAAAGAAGGATTTTCAAGAAGGAGGTGGTAGTAGAGCCAAAAAGAGAACTTCAATTTGATCACCCAGAGGGGACAGTTGGGTGCAGGTGGTGGTGGGGTGATGGTGGTAGTGGTGATGATGTTGGTGATGTACTTGCTTATTTATTAAGACAGAGTCTCAGTAAGTAGCTCAACTTGGCTATGAATTTAAGACCTTTTTGTCTTCTCTGCCTCCCAAGTGCTGGAATTATAGACATGGCCAACACACCTAGATTTTTTTTACTTCTTAGGAATCTGAGTTGAGTTATTGCCTACTAATTTCCCTTTAAGCCAGTATTTTTGCTAATTTTGTTGAGCAGCAGAATTATCCAAGGAATTAAAAGAACTCCCAGTGCCAAGTAATCATAACCTGTGGGGATGGGAGTAGGCATGGTAGTGATTGAAGACCAAATGTGGCTGGCTTCAAGGCATAACAAAATTTGGAAACCACTGGTACAAGCAAAGGGGGCTGCTTCCTGTGAGTTTTTCTAGACGTCTGCCACCATTTCATTGGAGTGATTTCATGCTGTTTTATAGCCTTCCTTCTAGACTGAGCATCTTAATGGGAAATTCGCATCTTTTTCTTTGCTGCCTTGCATATAGAAAGCCCAAGGAAGTAGGAAGTAATAAATAGATGAATTAGCAAATGAGTCAGGGTCACACCATCTTTCTTGGGTATTACTTCCTTCAAGGTACTTTGTACTTGACACAAGGAGAGAAGGTATACCAAAAGGTATGCGTGCAGTCTTTGGAGCAAGACTACCCTGGCCCAAATCCTGGTGGCCTAGGGCAAATGTTCACCTGTTTAGTGCCTCCCTTTCCTCTCCATCAGTGTAGATAATGATAGTCCTTCCATGGGCCTAGTGATATTGGAATTTCATAAGTAAATACATGTAAAGTTCTTAGGACATTGACACATAGTGAGCACACACTAAATGCAAGCCTCTGTTTTGATTCATTCATACCCAGATCAATCTGAAGCCTGGGTTGACTGAGACGGTAGTGGCCATAAAATACATGGTCTGACAAATCTTCTATCTTTAGTAAGAGACACTAAGTGTCTGAAGAAGCAGGAGAAAGAGAGGAGAGAGGAAGAGAAAAAGGAAGGAGGAAAAGGAAGGGAGAGAGAAGAAAGGAAGAAGGAGGGAGGAAGAGAGAAAGGGGAAAAGAGGGAGAAGGACAAAGGAAGAGGGAGAGAGAGGGAGGGTGAGAAAGAGAGAACAGTTGCTAGTGATTTTTTCTTAGACTGCGGTTTTTCTTTCTTAGCTTGAGTGTGTTCAGGTGCTAAAAAGAAGAGCCAGGTAAGGGGAGAAGCTGGAGCAGAGTCCACATGAGGTAGAACCACACCCCTGCAGGTAGAGGGAGGAGAGACTCTGGAGGGAGGAGAGAACATGGAGTCTGGAGCCCAGGACTAGAGGGAGGAGCCTTGGACTAGAGGGTGTGGTTTTCCTTGGGAGATGAGAGAAATGGTGGAGAGAATGGATGCCCAAATGTCCACCCCTAGATATGATTTGGAGGTTGTTTTTCTTTGTGTGCAGTTTATGAACTTAGGCGAATTGCTTCCATGGCTGGAAGCCTGCTGCATCAGGGTGGAGAGGCATGCAATACTTGTTGGTAGAACAAAGGACTTAGAAAGTCCTTGGCTACTGCTGGCCTTGCCCTGCCCACAATGCCAACAGCACCTGATCAGGTGTTTTCAGAGCCCTGAATAGAGCCTGTTAACTGGAGGGAGGCCAGGTGAAGCTTATTGTTCTGTGTTATTCATCACAGAGAATTCGGTCTCTTTTAAAGGAATTCTTTCCACCTGAGAGGAAGGAAAAGAAAAGTACTCCCTTAAAAACAACACAACCTTAGGACAGGATTCATTCTTGCTAAAGGGACTGCATCTGTAGTCTTTTCATTGAAAGTGTAAGTGCTTACAAACTTGAATGGCTAGAGAATCCTTTGGTGCCTTAAGAGTCTTTGATTGAGATAGAGAGCTTCCAACTATGGAAGTTCTTGAAAACATCCCTCCCCTCTCTAGCTCAGTTTTCTTATCTATAAAAGAAGCTGGTGGGGCATTGGGCCTGCCTGTTTCCTTCCTTCCTTCCTCTCTCCCTTCCTTCCATCAACTTGTCTTTACACAGCTCCAACAACAGGCAGAGAGTTCCTTTGGGTGCTGTGAGTTGCTAAACAAAACCCAGGAGAGATAAACAAAGCTACAGTTCCTTGTTCAGTTAATGCGTATTTTGCAGGAAAACTGCAGCCAGCCCTCTGGCTTGGTTCCAACAACCTGAGGACAACAAATTCTGAGGCTGCTCAAGTTCCATGCATAACATGGAATACTAATATGTGCCAATAATCCATGCACATCCTCTAGAGTACATGGTCCTCTAGATCATTTCTAGTGTATAATATCTGCTACAAAGAAAATGGTCTGTAAATCATTGCTTGACTGTATTGTTAGGAAATAATGACAAGGAAAAAGCTGTATATATTCAATACAGATACAATTAAAAAAAACTATGTTCCATCTGAAGCTGGTTGAATCTGCAGATGGCAGATGTGGGACCCATAGATAGAGTGGGCTGATGTAATCAAAATCATCCTACCCCATGTTAGGATCTAAACCTCTTCAGGCCTTTTCTTCACTCTGTACAACTGCCAGAAGGTTCACTCTGAAGTACACATCAAAGTACCGATTGCACATCAGACCTCCTCATCTTCATTCCTTTGACTATCACTCTACTCTTCACCCTCTAAATCTTGCAAACTCCTACTCACCCTTCAATAACCAGTTGCATGCTTTTCCTGTTCCCACGCTCTTAGCAGAAGGAATTTCTCCCTCTCTTTTCCTGTCCTTACTCTTTTATTAACATGTTAATTGTACAAAGAGGTTTCATTGTGATATTTGCATACTTGCATATAATATACTTTGATCAAATTCAACCCCTCAATATTCTTAACTCCTCTTCCTACTTCCTTCCCCCCACCTTTTTTTTTTTGGTTGGTCATGGGGCTTGAACTCAGCCTGGGCACTATCTCTCAGCTTTTCAGCTCAAGGCTAGTGCTCTACCATTTGAGCTATAGTATCACTTCTGGTTTTCAGGTGGTTTATTGGAGGTAAGAGTCTCACAGACTTTCCTGCCCACACTTGCTTTGAACTGTGATCCTCAGATCTCAGCCTGCTGAGTAGCTAGGATTACAGGTGTGAGCCACCAGCTCCCAGCCCTCCTTCCTTTTTAAAAAGAATTTTAGTGGGTTTTATTATGCTGTTTTTACACACACACACACATACCTATTGTACTTCTATAATATTCATGTCTTCTCTCTTTTTTTAGGACATAGATTTACTGGGTAGCCTATACTGGCCTCAAGCTGGAAGTCCTCCTGCCTTAAACTCCCATGTTTTGGAAGTATATGCATGTATCACTAAACCCAGCTTCAATATTTATTTGCTTGTTTGTTTTTGTGCTGTACTGGGGCTTAAACTCAGGGCCTTACACTCTAGCCCATTTTTTTACTCAAAGTAGACACTCTACTGCTTGAGCCACACCTCTACTTCGAGCTTTTTGGTGGTTAATTGGATATTTGTTTACCTGGGCTGGCTTCAAATCCCAAACCTCACGTCTCAGACTCCTGAGTAGCTACAATAACAGGTGTGGGTGACCAACATCAGGCTCTTTTATTTAAAAAAAAATTTTGGCTGAGACTGGGATACAAACTGAGTATCTACCACTATTACTCTTTGCACATGCCCTGCCACCTGAGCCACACTCTAATCCCTCTTTTTTTAAGACATAAATATTATAGTTAACGACACACCATTCCTTTTCCTTCTGAAATGAATGCTTATGGTATTAATGCATGTATTTACATTTATTTACAAAGGCATACATTTCTTTTTTATTCTTTGTATTCATTTATCTATTTGTAGTACTGGAGTTTGAACTCAGGGCTCCATGCTTATTAATTGGATGTTCTGCTGCCTGACCTGCTCTTCTAGCCAGAAAAAAAAGCATTTTGTTTCTAATCAGTGTTTTGTGCTGTTTTTTCAGATTTTTGCATATATTAACTTCATCTAGACTCATACATATGAAATTACAGCTTTTGTTTCCTCTTGATGTTACATATGGGCTTGTCTCTAGGCTCTCTGTTCTATCCTGGTGTCTATTTGTCTAAACCTGCACTAATTCATTAACATCAGGACCTTCTTAATAGGCCTTTAGTAGCTAGCAAGGTAATTTTCTCCTCTTTGCTCTTCATAATCACTTAATCTATTCTTTGGCTTTCTGTTTTCTGTGTGGATTTGAGAATAAACTTGTAATGTTTGGGAAATTGTTTTGTAAATACACATAGTCATTTGAGAATTCCATCTTTTTTAATTTATTTTTTTATTGTGAAAATACTGTACAGAGGGGTTACAATTACATGGGCAAGATAATGAGTACATTTCTTATCAAGCATTGTAGCCTCCTCCTTTGTTTCCCCTTCCCATCCCTTCCCAGCGAGAGTTCCATCTTTGTAATACTGAGTCTTGTCATCTTGTTATCCACGAATCTGGTCCTGCTATTCAGGTCTTCTGTGCGGGAGGTGGTAATGAACTTGAGAGTCCCTACATTGGAATCTCAGTGGTAGAGACCCTCTGAGAGCTGTTGCTAAATCAGAGCAGAGCCCAGCCTGCAATAACAGAAGGCAAGATGCTCAGACCCAAGGCCAAGGTCATCTAACCCAGAAATGGCAAATTCACCAATTGCTCCACAACTACAGCTCCAAAAGCCCTGGGTAGCAGATTTTTCTATCTAGATCAGTACCCTCTTTTTCCAGCCCTGGGGCTCTCAGCTTCCTTCCCAACTGGTCACTATGGGAAAACTCCCTAGTCAGTTATAGCTGACACACTATGAGAGGCCACTACACACCCAGCCAAAATCTCTGTTTGTTTGCTGGGACTCTATGGCTCTGGCACCCACTCTGGGTGTCACTTCATGGGCTTGCATGGTTCTGTGCCCCTTTCTCTGTAGACAGAGAGAGGGTAGGCAACAGTAGCCACAGAATCTCTCCCATTTTGAATATTGCTTCCCAAGGAGACTTTGGGAAAACCAATGAGCTCTACAGAATGCATGGAGAAAAGTCCTTCACTGAAGAATCTGCTGTTGACTTTGCCTTCCTGCCACAAGGCTCCTCATTGTAAATGTGGGGAAGCCCTTCAAATCTGTCCCTGAATGCTTGGTGGAGCCACATATACCTCCTCCTACTTCTTATAGAAACAATAATTACCATATATGATGACAGGAATTAGATCCCAAGTTTGTTTAAAGATCTGACTTTGTTCCCTGCAATACCTTTTGTATCCAGCACATAGTGGTGTAATGTCTTGTATCCCAATGCAGGTCAGAATCTGAGGCCACTCACTGAGTGCCCACCTCGTGTCTGGCATGGATGAGGTACTTAATAGACATCAACTCATGTTGTTGTCTATCCTCACCACAGTGCAGGGAAGAGCACCCCATTTTGCATACAACACAAAGGCTCAGGAACACCATCCCAGCTAGTAGATGACAGAATTGTAAGCTGAAACCTGTGTGGTCAAAGAATCTGAGCCTAGTTTGTGTGTCTATTGCTGCCTGTGATGAAAGAGAGGAAAGTAGGAAGGTAGGAGAAAGGAAAGGGGAGGAGAAAGGAGAGGGAGCGAAGGGAGGGAAAGACAAGGAAATGGAACAAAGGGGAAAGAGGAAGTTGAGAGACAGGGAGAGGGAGGGAAGGAAGGAAGGAAGATGGAGTATTGGAGGCCCCAAACCTCTACTGGGAAGGAGGATTTCTTTCTCTGGGATCTACATTCTGTGTCTTTTGATCACTTATTCCAGAGAGATCATCCTCCAAAGTGATCTTGTATGTTCTCTGGAAGAGGAAGAAGAGGAGAAAAGGAGAAGGCAAACTATCATATCTCTCTGAAGGCAGGCACAGGTATTTGGACCTGGTGGGTATAAGAGTGAATCCTTGTAATCTCTTCCCTTTGTGATAGGGACAGAAAAGCTACCAGCAGCCCTATGACCCCCAATGCCTGGAGGAGACCAAAGAAGGCACCAGAGGGAAATATGAAGAATATAACTTATTTAAACATAAATAAAAATAAAACCTTGTGCAGATCTCTAGGGGTGGAACTCTCAACATTTCCCCCAACTTAAATATTCTCTCACATGCAGGTATTACAGCAGACCTAATTCCCTTTATGTTCTCCTTCAGGGCCAGTGTTCAAAGGTCATCTTCAGTCTTAGTGGATCGACAGAGAGGACAGTATATGAGCCCAGGGTGAAGCTGTTGGCTTGGGGAGGCCACTGCAAGAGGAGCTGCCACTCCTGAGCTCAGACACTCAGGTGAGCCACCCATTACTGAACACACATTGCTGGAGCATTACCTCAGCCAGGAAGGAACCACTCTGGACTTCTGACTTCACTTTCCCCTCCCTCTCTCCTATCCCCAGGCATCCTGGTGCACCTCCCTTTCCTGACAGCTACTGAAGCACTTCTATGAGGCCAACCCTCCACAAGCTCTCTGGAGTATGGGCTTAATTAAAAACCAGTCCAGTTTGCCCTTCCATAGGAAACAGGGCAGACAGGATGTTGATGCCAAAGCAAGCCAAAACTCAAGTCAGTATGGAAGGCATCCACCAGTTTCCTGTTGAAACTCTCTGGGCTCAGCTGTCAGGCCTGCCAGAACAGGAGCCTAGAGCCTGGGCCCTCAGGGGAGTTAACTCTGTCTCTACCTGACAGAGGCTCTCCTTCAGTTGCATGCAACTTGAACAGGAAGAATCTGGTGTTTTCCAAGGATATTTGTCCCCAGGTGGGCATAGCATCTCACTTCCTATTTCAAACAGGAAGTGATTTTGGATTCAGGTGAGCATTCTGGAATATAAGGGGAAAAGAGAAGGGAAGTTAGTAAGATTTTAGGGTCCTGGCCAAACGGGATCCAGGGAGTGTCCCTGCTCACTGGGAAAACTGTGGCAATGGAGCAGATGCTCAGTTGCCAGATGAGGCTGAGGGAAGGCTGGACCAAAGAACATAGGTAGCTCAAGGAGGAAGCTTTGTCGGAAACACTTGGGTCATCTTCTCTCCCACAACCCAGGTGAGGCTCTTGATGTTGGTACAGGTCTAGTGTCAATGACTCATAGACCTGGGAGAAGCTAAACAGGATCATTGATCTCTAGTCCTTGCAGATAGTCCTGGCTGGGGCCAGCTCCCATCTCATTCTTACTGTTGGGGCAATAAAGTGCAACTACTAGTTCATATCTAATAATTAATAGTTTGATTAGCTTTCCCTTTATGATATTGGCAAAATGCTTGGCTGGCACTGACTGTGTTAGTTCACTTTGTTGTTGCTTTTGGTTTGGTTCTCACTTTATAATCCAGGCTAGCTTTGAACTCAGGATCTTCATATCTCACCTGGCTCAGTTCACTTTTACATTTAGACAATTGCATTTTCCTTCCACCAATACCTATGAGTCCTTAGAAGCGGGAGATAGGTAAACTATCAAGTCATTGCAGGCCGGGTGGGTCACCACACACACACACACACACACACACACACACACACACACACACACACACACACACACACACACACTGCTTGACAGGGACTACATTCTTCCCCCTGAGCCCAGAGCAGTTGGTAACACAGCAGGGCCCTGCGGGCCCTCTTGTCCACCTGCTTAGTACTTGTCATTCCTAGTGACTGAGTAAGGAGGCAGGGAGGATGGTCAGAGTGCAATGCTAGGGAGAAAGGGTTATGGAAAACCAAGTGCCTGCACTACAGCTGTGGCAGATTTTTACTTCCCAAAGACAGTGTTAGGAATATCTCCCCATCTTACATCCTCTTTTGCAATGTGACCTTGCCATATGCCTATTGAAGCAGGTGTCACCTGCTTCTTCAATCCCTTAAGGGTAAAGCACTATTGCTAGTTGATCGATGGAATGTGAAGAAACTGTAACTGTCAATGCTGTCATAGCCCTTTGGTGACCTGGCAGATTTTCTCCCTGTGCCCTAGCTGCCCTGTTGTGAGAAGCCCCTGGAGAGGTCATGTACAGACAGCAGACAACAGAGCCCTGGGCAACAGGCCAACATCAAGCACCAAGCACCTGAGTGAATCGTCTCAGATCCCCAGTCCAGAGGAACCTTTGGCAGACAAGTGCATGTGATCATCTGAAAGATCCCAAGTGAGCATTGCCTAGCTAAAGACTATGGGAATGAATAAAGGAGCCCAAAATAGATCACCTTAGCCAAGCGCAGCAGCTCGTACCTGCAATTCTAGCTACTTGGGTACCTGCAATTCTAGCTACTTGGGAGGCAGGGTTCTGGAGGATCACAATTGAAGATCTGCCTGGACAAAAAAAAGATAAGGTTGAGATCCCATCTCAACCAATCCAAAGCTGGGAATGGTGGAAGTCCCAGTCATCCCAGCTATGTGGGAAATGTAAATAAGATTGAAGTCTAGGCCAGCTTTAGGAATAAACATGAGATCTGATTTGAAAAGTAATGAAAACAAAAAAAGGGACATAGTTGTGTCTCAAGTGGTAGAACATCTGCTTAGCAAGCATACTGCCCTGAGTTCAAACCCCAGGATTGCAAGAAAAAAAATTGAATCCCCTGAGTGTCTGAGACGATGTCTAACTCAGCTATGGGTAACTGGAACAGAAATAGGGTTCCTTAAATATGTCTTATAAGAGGCCCATGAAGTCATATGGCAGAGGGCGTGGATGTTGGTGGTACGGGAGGCTCCTGTTCATCTTGCAACCAGGCCATCATAATAGCTAAGGAGGGTCTTAAGATTTCTTTCAGGGTGTTGAGGAAGATGAGTCCCTCTTCTGTTTTGACTGGTTAACTCTCCATTACTTGAAGTTATGTCTCAGTATCTTAGCTTGTGCTGGAAGGTAAGGGAGAGAAGGAAGGTAAGGGACTATGCAGGAATTTTGAGTGGCCAGCCCTACTTGTCAAATGCTCTAGATCCATGGTCTGAGTGCTCTGTGAAGTCCTAGAACATAGTGGTATTTCTCTAGGCTGCAAAGGAAGTGGATATGTATGAGCTCGAGGAACTCTGGATCCCTACCCCTGTTCTCTGTCTTGGGATTTCCTCTGGGGAAAAAATGTTATATTGCTTTGAAAAAAATTGTTTAAACCTGAACTCTAGCACACTAGATCAATGCATTAATCTCTAGAAAAACAAAGTCTAGAAGTGTCTACTCCAAGTAGCCCAGGAATTGAGTGACCTGGCTAGTATCAGAACTCCCTCTGCTGCTAGCATTAGAACTACCATTCTATCCGAGAATAGCTCTCCCACCTTACTCTCCCTTCTGCACTGGGTATGAGATGGCAGAGGATCGCTTGTAACTTGGTACATAGGGGAAACTGAGAAAATCAGAAAGGATGTTCTTGACATGTCACTGCTCTAATTCTCTACTTCCCCACCAAGCAAGCCCCTTCCTAGCCCTTGAACCCCAAGCCTCAGTGACCCCTCATGCCTCACATATACATCTTCTTATCATCATCTCTACGAGATTTGATCATCAGAACCACAAACAACTCAGGGCATTGTCCTGACAGAGACTGGGGCTGGCTAGTCAACTTGGTGGGTAGAGCAGGGCTTGCTTGGTACAGTTTAGCCTCCAAGGGCAGATGGAGGTCTGTCTGAGAGGAATGCTCATTTTCCAAGAGAAGGCCAGGGCTTGCTTAAAAATTGTTGTCTCCTTGTTTTCCTCCCAGTGTGTTAATTCCATTTCTTTTCAAGTAAGATTTTGTAGGACATGGGCTATTTATAGCTCCTCCTAAGCCCTTTTCAATCTGTTTCCTGTTCAAGTACTGCATTAGTCACCAGAAAATGTCTCCGGCAATCTCCCACTGCTGCTTGGTCCCAGCCACAGAGAACATAAGGATGCTGGTTAGATCTCAGTGGGGATGGAGGAAAAGGAGGTAGGAGGTGGGCAGGGGAGGCACAGGGAGTCTCCCTGATTCCTCATCTTCTGGAATATAAAGGCTTAAGTCCTTTTGGCTTCCTGGACTTTGCTCATCAGCCCCTGGGGACACAGAAACTGCAGAGGCACCTCCATCTGGCTGCACATTTTTTCCATTACTTGATGACCTATTTGTATGCAGCTCCTTGCAGAGAGTTTCCTCTGGAGCCATATACAGTGATTTCAATGCATTACAGGCTGAGAATTGTATCTGTAGTAAACAATGAAAACCCTCCTTCCTTCCTCCCCCATCCCTTCATCTCTCCCTTTACCATAGGCTGTACTTCCTTTCAAGCTCTATCTTCTCCATGAATGTTTGGACCTAGAATGTGATCCGTTGCAGCGGATAGAGGACTCTGGAGAACTGAGCTAAATTCTTTCTGCCCTGCCCAGCAGTAAGTCTGCACCTGAAGGAAGAGAGAACTTAAGGCCAAGGAAGAACTATGGGAATAGAATCAGTCCTCCACATCCTTCTGTCTTCTGATGCTTTTACTCATACCTTTCTCTGCCCTGGAATATGTCCTCGATGGAGAATGAGTCAAGGGATTCAATGTTGGTCATCTCCAGCAAGCCATCAACATTTCCCGGTGGCCTCTGACCACCCTGAGTGCTTTGAACCCCTCTATAAATTCCTACTGAAAGAACTGTGCAAAATGTCTGACCCTGAACTTTCTGGAGAACAAAGGAGAAAAAGGTGAAGGCAAGATTTGGCTTATGCCTATAACCCTAGCTACACGTGAGTCAGAAACTCAGAGGTTTAAGGTTAAAAGCCAGCCTGGGCAGAAAAAATCCAAGAGACTCATATCTACACTTAACCAGCAAAAGGCCAAAAGTAGAGGCATTGTTTACTAGCTGTGAGCAGAAAAGATAAGCCAAAGAGGGAGGCCCCAAGTTCAAGCTCCAGTACCAGCACTAAACAAAAAAAAAAAAACAAATAAATAGGTGGAGGAAAGTCTGAGATTCTATTTGCAAAGTATATCATCAGGTTGCCTACATCCCAGAGAGATCTTTCCAAACTAGCCTTGGGAATCTGTCCCTTAAAGATGACTCATCCCAGGTTCTCCTCAGGAATGGTGGCCTTCTCAGTCTTAGCCTCAGGGTTGTCCAAGTCAAAGTGAGAAGGGGTTACCTAAACCCAGCCCACCAATGAGAACCTCCTCAATGTCAGGTTACTTGCTGGGTACTGTGGAAAGAAACACTCATGAAACAGCCCTGATAAGAAAGCATATGAGTTCGTACATCCCTCTATTCCCACTCAGAGAGCTGGCATACATACCAGCATCCTGAATGGAGGAGGTAGAGAATAGCAGACATGAGGTATGCATGCCAGGCACCAGCCTGGGCCCAGGCATCCCAGGGCTACTCACAGGGCTACTCCTGAGCTGTGATGCACACTGACAATCTGGCCCAGTGATTTTTATTCCTATTTCGTTTCTATCCTAGGAAATTCATCACAGAATATCTTCCCACAGAGCATCCTCGTTACATCCTTGGGAGTGTGAGAGCCCAGAAGATGCCCTCTGGGATGGGTGAGGGAGGCTTAGCCAAGGGTGCGCTCACTTCTTCCAGTGTTAGAAGCCTTGAGAGAGCAGGTAGGGGCACGAATATCTAGGAAGGCCATTCCTGCCCTGGGACCTTGATGATGGATTCTGAAGCACAGAGCTGAGAGTGAATCCTTATCTTCTTTTCAAATGAACCCTCTCCTGCTTCCCCATTTTCATTTGGAAAATCAACACACGTAGAGAAAAGAACACAAAGCATTACACCGTTTAATAACTGTAAAGCAAACACCCAGGGGCTTGTCACTTATGACAGGAAATTAACCCTGTCAGTATTTCTAAGTCTCTGATCACACTCATCCCGTCTCCCAGATGTCCATAGCACCTACTTCCTTTGATTTAGATTTACCACCTAAGTTTAAATCCTAAAGGGAAATCATTTACTTTTCCCTGTTTGGGGCTTTCTATTCATAGAATCATGTATGGGATCTCTGTGTGTCTTGATTTTCTTTTGTGCTATGTGTTTATGAGATTCACTCACATCATTGGCATAACAGTAACGTGCTGATTGCCTCTTCATGGCTGTGTGGTGTTCCAGCGGATAGACGTGCCAGGTTTATTTATCCATTGATGTACTCATAGTTTGTTTCTTGGCCAAGCAAGGGAAGGAGATGTTAGGATTCTCACTAGATCCAGAGATGTGGAACAACCCCTGAACTGCCTTTTGCATAGCACATCTCTTATGGATCTTTAGATTGTGATTACAAAAAAGCAAACTTGAATAGTCTTAAACAGAAAAGAAAAATGTAGCCACTTGGTCCTGAGGCTCAAGTGGTATCATCAGACTCAGGCTCATGACCTAATCTCTGCTTTGGAGAGTCAACAGGGGTAAGAAAGCGAAAGACGATGCTGACTGAAAAATATCAGATTTGGGGACCTTAGTGTAGCTCAGTGGTACAGCAGTTGCCTAGCATGTGCAAAGTGCTGGAAGGGGAGGGAAGGATAGAGGGTAGGAGAGGGAAGAAGAGGGCAGGGGAGAAGAAAGGAGGATGATTCCAGAAGCCAGCAGTCCACAGGCTGAGAACAAGCATCAGCATGACAGGACTGACTACAACTGCAATAACTCTGATATAATCCCCATGTCTGCACACAGTAGGTGTCCCTAGATTGCTCATAGTGCCTAGGGAACCACTCAGGGATTGGTAGGCTCACACAACCCTATAAAGGCATGATCCCATCATCAGAGTCCTAAAACTATATGTCTATTATTATGTTGAATATCTGGGAGAGGACTCATAGAAAAGAAAGGGAGTAATGAATGTTCTTACTAGGCATTAAAATGTTGCATACATTTTCTCTATGAGAATTTGGGAACTGAGATTTGCTGCTGTGAGATTTGCATGCTTCCAGGTAGGTGCTGTTGGAATTCCTGGAGTATTTCCATGGTGTATGAGAATAAAGGGATGGAATACTTGAACTCAGGATGGCCTTGGAAAATCCTGGAACTATAATAACCACATTGGGTTTTAGTAATATCGTGTGTGTGTGTGTGTGTGTGTGTGTGTGTGTGTGTGTGTGTGTGTATCTTCTTTTTTGGTGTTCAGAGTCAAACCTAAGACCATGCACATAGCATTCTTGGAAATGGCTCTACCACTAAGCCATACTGGGCCCCTATGTTTTTCTGTTGTTGTTTTCCCCTAATACAGGGGAAAAACATGTAAACCAAGGGGCCCAATATCCCAATGATGAGATGAGATGACCCCCATCCATGCTTTTTTTTTTAAAGAATCACATTTCTATGTGGGAAGATCCAAACCTTTTCCTTAGGTCCCTCTACACAGGGACACACAAATTAGTTTTATGTTCCTCTTCTTCCTTCTTTCTTCCTTCTCTCCCTTCCTATTTTCTTAAAGAAGAAAGTAGAACAAAGTCTTTCCTTTCCTTCCTTTTCCTTCCTTCCTCCCTCCCTTCCTTCCTTCCTTCCTTCCTTCCCTCCTTCTTTCCTTCCTTCCTTCCTTCCCTCTTTCCTTCCTTCCTTCTTTCCATCTTCTCTCCCTCCCTTTCTCCCTTCCTTCCTGAAATAGAGTTTCACTATATAGCTTGGGCTGGCCTTGAACTCACTCTATATTCCAGAATGGCCCTAAAATAGTCTCAGCTTCCCTATGCTGGCATGGTGGGAACCTTCAGCTTAGTCAGAGATTCTTCTTTCCTATAGGTCATTATGTTGTTATTGTACCGGGGATTGAACCCAGGTCCCTGTGTATGCCAGGCAAATGCTTTTCCACTTGAGCCATACCCCATCCAGGTACAAATGGGAAACTGCTCAGTGGTTCTACCTGAATGAAGAGAGAGAACTCTTCAGACTGGCCAGCTCCTCATTAGCAGCTTCCACTCCCACTCTATCCTGGGTGCAGGTGAGGACCCCCGTCCCCTCAAGGCTGGGACTGACTCCAGCCTCACTACTCCCCAGGCCTGCCACAGTTTTCTTCAAAGACTTTTGTAGCCAGCAGAGCTAACTGGGGGAGAGAATCTTTGTCCTTACTCTGGGCAGAATTAGAGCATGCATGTCTGCTGTTTTCCTCATTCCATGCCTGGCCTTTCTGCCACCTAGCAGCTCCTAAACACCCACAGTCAGTCCTCAAAGTACCCAAGTAATAGCACAATTTCCTCGTCTCCTTTTCTCTCCCCTTAAAAAAAATCAGTTCTTAAAACTGACAATAAAATGTGACTGACTGCCAGCTGTCTGGAGATAACTGTCTATCTTTTAAAAAAAAATCTATTGGGAGCCATTCACTTGCTTATACCTGTAATCTTAGCAACTCAGGAGGCTTGGATCTGAGGATCACAGTTTGAAGCCAATTGTGCAGAAAAGTCCATGAGATGCTTATCTCCAATTAAACCACCAAAAAGCCAGAGTGGAGGTGTGGTTCAAGTGGTAGAGTAGCAGCCTTGAGTGAAAAAAGTTAATGGTCAGTGCTCAAGTCCTGGGTTTAAGCTACACACACACACACACACCACCACCACCACCACCACCACCACCACCACCACCACCACCATGTATTAGGATGATTCTAATTAGGGGCTGGGAAGGTGGCTCAGTGGTAGAGTGCTTGCCTTGCATGCCTGAGGCCCTGGGTTCAATTCCTCAGCACCACATAAGCAAAAAGAAAAAAACCAGAAGTGGCACTGTGGTTCAAGTGGTAGAGCGCTAGCCTTGAGCTCAAGAGCTGAGGGACAGCGCCCAAGCCCAGAGTTCAGGCCCCACGACTGAACCCCCCCAAAAAAAGGATGATTCTAATTAGGATCTTAGACAGTGAAAATTTTAACTATAGATCTTTCTAGGGACCCTCTGAAGCCCCCATTCTGCCAAGCTCCCTGCCTCCTCCAAACAATCAAGAAGATAACATAGTCCCTGCTCTAACATGTAGATACTCCTACATTATGCAGTTACTCAGGGCTTTATGCAGTTACTCAGGGCTTTCAATGATGGAGACATATTTATTTTACTTTATTGTAAAAGTGATATACAGAGGGGTTACAGTTACATAAGTAAGGAAATGAGTACATTTCTTGTCGAGCAACATTACTCTCTTCCTCATTTTCTCCCACCTTCCCTCAGGCCACTCTGGCTTCCTTCTCCCCAAGTTGTAAAGTTCATTTCCAGCATATTGTCTTGTATCACTGTTGCATTGGTTCACCCTTTGTCCTTTGGATGTAGACACATTTTAAGTTTGACTGTTAAGAACTATGAAGTACATTTGGGGTAGGGTAGTTATAAACAGATTCCAAAACAATGCAATGTCAGGAAACTCTTGACAACAGGGCCTCCCTGTCCTCCCCCAAGAACTTTGTGGTTCTACCCACAGAGCTGCTTCAAAGGGGAGCAAATCCAAAGGCTCCTTGCAGAAAAGGGATGTGGGAGAAGGGAAGCATTGTTGCTAGGTAGCCAGCTGCTGACCTGTGGTTGCCTTGGTAATAACGGTTTGTGTGCACAAGGGAGGTGCTGGGTAGTGACTTGCTGAGCATCTGTAGAACCAGGCTGGACATTTTTTTTTACCACCATGCATTCCTTGAAACCATGTCATAATGTGGGCGATCATCAGACTTTCCCAGAAAAACAGTATTTGTCCTCCTTAAAGGGTTATGTTCCTGTTCAAAGATGTAGCTGAAGATAAATCACAGCTGTGATCAACCATCTGTCATAAGCAGAAGTCATGCATGCCCGATATCCTGAGTGAGTTCCAGGGCTAAAATTACCCTCCAGTCTCATCACACAGCGTCAGTACTGGATTCCACCTGAGCCCCATGTTCCATGTCCCATTCACCCATTCATCCATCTAGTTGTTCATTCAACCAAGGGCTGCAGGGGTTATGGTGGCTAACCCCATCATCTAAGATGGTTGTCCACACCTCAGGTGATTGCTGACATCCAAATACCCAGTACTTTGGGATGTATATTTGTTTGGAAATACACATCTTACAAAAGTAATAGAGTTTAATGAGGTCTTTTAGGTGGGAATTAATCTACTATGACTGGTATCCTTCTTTTTTTTTTTTTTTTCCAGTCGTGGGCCTGAACTCTGGGCCTGGGCACTGTCCCTCAGCTCTTCAGCTCAAGGCTAGCGCTCTACCACTTGAGCCACAGCGCCACTTCCGGCTTTTTTCTTTTTGCTTATGTGGTGCTGAGGAATTGAACCCAGGGCCTCGAGCATGCAAGGCAAGCACTCTACCACTGAGCCACCTTCCCAGCCCCTGGTATCCTTCTTAAAAGGGGAAATTGGGATAGATGATATGCACTTGGGAAGGTGGTATGAAGATCTGATGGATGGAGGACTATGATAATGGATCTACAAGCCAAGGATTGGCAAAGAAGCCAGGAAGATGAAAGGAAGAACTCCCCTATGATTTTCAGAGGGAATGTAGCCTTCATTTTGAATGTCTAATCTCTTCATGTATTAAAAAATATGTTTATGTTATTTAAGCCACCCAGTGGGAGGTACTTTGCTGGAGCAACACTAGGACCAACCAGAGTGATCCCAGGCCCTTGGCCCTGTCTTGATCCAAGAAAAGAAGGGAAAGGAAGGCAAGGGAAGGGATAGAAAGATTTCTGTGAACCGTTGTCATCATCCTGTAAGAGCCTAAGAGCAAAGCTCTCATCAAGGAGGGTGAAGAGCAGACAGATAAAAGCTGGGTCCTAGGTGGCCTTACTGAACTGCTATGAAAAACCTCCTCCCCTACCTCCTAGCTCCCCCCTCCTTGGCCACATACACTTTCTATCCTATGAACTTGCCCATTTCCCTATTGTTTAATCTGGAATTTGGAGGAATGCCCTCTAACTAGCCTAAGTGTCCTTCATGTAAGAATGGAGGGCCAGGGGCACTCAGTCCTTCACCCTGCCACCACTCTTTCATGCTAACTGCATCCCCACTCTACACCTGTTGACATTGTTAGCTTATTGGCAAAGGCAGCTGCAATGATGCCTTCTATCCCTGAACAATTCTGATGTGACTTTATGACTTTTCCTGTGAAGAGGAGAATTAGGAGAATTAATTCAGGCTTGGCCATGCAATTTACCCTAGTGCTGGGTTTGAATGTGCACAATTCATGTGGTGGAAACTTAATTCCCAATGCAATGTGTTGAGAGAGGAAGTGATTAGCTCATGAGGACACAAAATATTTAAGCATGAAGAAACGAATGTCATTATCATGGGGTTTCATCCTTCTCAGAGGGAGATCCTTATACAAGCTGAGTTCACCCCCTTTCCCACCCATGCAATGCTTCTACCATCTTATGGTGTAGCAAGAAGGAACTTACCACATGTGGCGACCTTGATCTTGGGCTTCAAGAACTGTGAGCAAAAAAAAGTTTCTGTTCATTATAATTGCCCAAGTTGTGGTATTTCATTATAGTAGCACAACACTGACTATGCCACTCAACAAACAGGAAATGAGCAAACAAGATATCAACAACAGGGTATGAATACATGCTCATTAGGACTTGCTCTTGGACTGCAGCTGGAGCCCTGAGACCGTGATGTAAAGGGGCCTGATCGGCTGGTGGAAAGGACATCTGGGGGAAAACAGAAGCACTCCTTAACAGGCAGCACTAACTGCCAGATGTGAGAGTAAAGCCATATGGATGGTTCAGGATGAGACCAGCAGCAGTCCTACTGAGCAGGAGCACAGTAGGACCACAAGACTCACAGACTCATGAGCAAGTAAAATGGCTACTGATTTTAGGTCACTCAGTCTTGGAATAGTAGTTACATAGCAATCACTTTTGATACACTGACAACCTGGTTCAAACCTCTCAGGTTCATTCACATGTCAGGAACTATGAGAGGCACCGTAGATGCCACTAGAGAAAGAGCAGGCCTGGTCTCTGCTGTTTCAGGGGCACCAAGATACAATTTCAGGACTGATGTGAGTCTAGGGTTTCTGATGCATTAACTTAGATGAGAGGCTTATAGTCATCACCACTCCTTGCCTTTGGGAAACCAAAGCTTAGAGAACGTCATCAACAAACATGGCAGATTGCCCTTTTCAAAAGTGACCACAAGGGCTGGGAAGATGGCTCAGTGGTAGAGTGCTTGCCTTGCATGCATGAGGCCCTGGGTTCGATTCCTTAGCACCACATAAGCAGAAAAAGCTGGAAGTGGTGCTATGGCTCAAGTGGTAGAATGCTAGCCTTGAGCTGAAGAGCTGAGGGACAGCGTCAAGGCCCGGAGTTCAGGCCCCATGACTGACAAAATAAAAAATAAAAATAAAGCTCCAATTTTCAATGCAAGAAGTCTGATGACCCAAGGTCACCGTGTCCTGAGGAATTAATCACTGGGATAGGCAGTTGTACTCCTTGGTAATCACTCCAGGAGAAGAAAGGCCCAGCTGATAGCCTGCATAGAATTCCAGATGATTCCTGCTCTCAGTAATCCAGCCACCCTCAACCTCAAGTCCCCTGCCCCCCCACCATGAGGCCCAGATAGACAGATCAGAGAACAGCAGTTTCCCACCAAGTTAAAACATACTGCATAAAAAATGAAATGCCTTGCTGGACACTGTTGGCTCATTCCTATAATCCTAGCTACTTAGGAGGTTACGATCTAAAAATTGCAGTTCAAAACCAGCTGGGCCAGGAAAATCTCTGAGATTCCTATCTCCAATTAACCACCAAAAATCTAGTAAAGTGTCAGCCTTGAGCAAAAAAAAAAAATGCCAGGGCTGGGAAGGTGGCTCAGTGGTAGAGTGCTTGCCTTGCATGCCTGAGGCCCTGGGTTCGATTCCTCAGCACCACATAAGCAAAAAGAAAAAAATGCCGGAAGTGGCGCTGTGGCTCAAGTGGTAGAGCGCTAGCCTTGAGCTGAAGAGTTGAGGGACAGCGCCCAGGCCCAGAGTTCAGGCCCCACGACCGGACCCCAAAAAAAAAATGCCAAAGGACAATGTCCAGGCCCTGAGTTCATGTCCTAGTACTGCCCTCCCCACCCACCCCCAAAAAGAATTTAACTCCTTAAATGTAACATTTCCTATTCCACAGATGGAACATCCCATAGGAAGTAGAGTAAGATCTGAATTCCTGCAGCTTGACTCTAGAGCCCAAGCTCTTGCCTACCACTTATCTCCTCCTCTTATTGCTCCTGACTTCCTCCAAAAGGAAAGTTTACCACCCTGATACCACCATGTCTCAATTAGAAACCATTCCATTCATCCATTCAGAGTCAGGAGGACAAGAATGAAACTATAGGCTTCTAACTCTGCTGTGTCCAGAGCTCTCCTTTCTGCACTGTTACCCCACCCCCCTTTGTGATGTTAAAATATATAAATATTTTGGTTTTCATCCACAGTCTCTGCCTCTTAGCTCATATAACCCTGGTTATTTCTTATATTTAGAACAATAAGCATATCTTTTGTTTAAGTATTTGGCCTTTTGTCCCTGGTTCAGAGCCATGAAAGTAAAAAGACAATTTTATTGAAACTATACTCTTTCTTTCTCAAGACAGGTCATAGAATCTAAACTTATACCCTATTTTCCCTGTATTTTTGCCTTTGAGCTGACCATGATGAAATCCTATGACCTGCCCTGTCTAACAGGAGATCTTGACGCCCATGTCAGAAGGGGTCATGCCCCATTTCTGGAAAGGAAGAGTACTGCCCAGGGGCCAAGAAGAATCTGAACAGACAACCATGCTGCATTTCCTGCTCAGTTTATTAGCATTATTAGTATCATGATTATACAGTAAAGTCTCCATAAAATCAAACAGGACAGAGTCTGGAACCTCAGGACAGCCAAATACAGGGAGATGTCTAGGAAGCTAAACAAGAATTCTATGTGTACCCCCAACTCCATGCGGTGGAAAGTCCAGGGGGTCTGGGCCCTTCCACACTGTCCTAGTGAACTCTCACTTCCCTATTTGTACACTTCAAATATCCTTTATAATAAGCCAGTAAATGTGAATTGTTTGCTGGTGGGGAGAAATCCCATATATTTTGGGATCATAGAGAAATCTGGGTTGAGCATCTAATAAGAGAAAATGATTCCTTTACCTTAGCTCTTTGATACTCTCCTGCCTTTAGGATATAGCCTCCTTCCTTGCTATTTTATTTCTTGCTGTGCAGAGTGCTTTGCTACCACTGAAGTCCAGGTGGAAGATGTGTGAGCCACTTGGACCTCCTACAGTCAGGCTCAGGGTAGGGACACAAAGTAGAGCAAGCTCTACATAGATTTACTTCTGCTCCTGCAACAAATCACTGTAAAGCATGAACATTCATTGTTATAAGATAATGTCTTAGAGGCCAGACAGATCCAAAATGGGTCTCTTTGTGGGAGGATCAAGGTGCTGGTAGGGTACATTGGCACTGGAGAGCCTAGGGAAGAATTCATTCCTTTGCTTTTTGAAAAGAGTGTTGAATTCTTTAGTTCATGGTTGCCTCCTCTATCTTTAAAAGAACCGGAACTTCATCTCCAATTCCCTCTGACTCTCCTGACTCCCTTACCTACTCACAACAACCCTAGTGATTACACAAAGCCCACTCAGAATGTCTAGAAAAGTCTCATTTTAAGATTCTCCATCCCATTTGCTAAGTTCTTTTTGCACTAAAGGTAATATGCTTCAGGTTCTAGGACATGAACTTCTTTGAAAGTTCCATCATCTCACCCAGCATAGCTCTTTGATGGAGCTGACACATTGGTGAAGTTATAGATTTATACAGAAACTGGGCAAATATCTTCTTTTCTCAGTTACCTGTGATGACCACTGATCAAGTCCTGGCCAATAGGGGGTTGGGCAGAAGTGATGAGCACCTCCCTTCCCCTGAAAGTTTGTTCTATACAAACACCCTCAGACAGGCTCTTCATATTGCCCATCCATGAACTTAATGAAGAGGACCCTTCATTCAGAAGAAGGTGGGCTACAGTGTGAGAGAAGTCAATCTTCCTGAATGATACTGGAACTATTGCCTGCCTGTATTTTGACATGAATAAGAAATATTAACAATAGAGATTTAATAGCCGATGGTTCCAAAAGTTAGTCTACACTGACTATAGACCACTGTGAAATATACCTTAAAAGAACTTGTATGCGCTTTATATAGCATATGCTTTATAAGGAAATATAGCATTTGCTTATTTCAATAAGCAGATCTGTGATGGAACTGTGAGTAAAGTTACTTGATTCATACTAAAAATTAAAACCAGAGATTATGCTACTCACACAATACCAAGGAAATTCTACAAAACCCCCAAAATATGGTAACAAGTATATGTTAACTTGTTGTAAACTTCAAAAGCTTTTCAAACAGCAAAGACCTGTCATAAAATCTTGATTCAGAGGTCACATAGAAACTACCACTGGCCAACACCTGCTAACATCTTAGAGAGCTTCTACATTTATTTATTGTTAACTTTCACAAGGACTAATATGCTTCATCCCAAAACATGCAGGAGAAATAATAAGGAGAAAATAAGATAGGATGCCGGTGGTTAGCAACTAGAATTAGGAATTTCATCATCTAAGAAGCAGAGGAACATGAAGTATGGGTGTGTGTGCGTGTGAGTGTGTGTATGTGTGTGTGTGTGTGTGTGTGTGTGTGTTTTGGGAGAGCATAGGTAGAAAGGTTCTGTGATCTTGGAATCATCTGACCTATTTTCCCTAAGTGGTTTTTACCCAAAGTCTCCATGCCTAGGTGACTATGTCCCTGGCTGTAATATTAGTGAGCTTTAACCCCCAGCACTGGTGTAGACAAACACTGAAAGAGAAGCTTGGGAGAACCCTAGACCCCAGAGTAGCAACTTCCAACAGGGATCAAGATTTATAGAGGTATGGACAAAAGAAAAGGTTCCCAAGGAGTCCTTCCCTCTGGCACCAGAAGTGGCACAAGGCAAGTCTAAAGGAGCTGCACCATAGGTGATAGGGCTGCTGGAAAGGCGGCTTCTTTTAAGAAGGGCCAGCGCAGCCCACACCTGACAGTCTCTGCCTTGTTAGGAAGGACCCCAGCGAAGATGGCTGGATCCTCCCATTGCTGGAGCACTGAACTGTGCCCTTTGCACATAGTTCAATTTGAATGGCAGCCCTGCATGCCTAGTAGATATTTTTAATCCCTAATTTAGGAGGTGGGAATCTGAGTCTTAGCAACATTAAGAGCACCCAGCCATTTGGAGCAGGCCTGGGATATGAGCCCATGTGCTCAGACACCTGCTGAGTAGCCTTCTCTACACCCATCCAGCCACGCCACAACAGTCAGATCACCCCTTCTGACTCGACTCTGACTGAAATAGACCAGTGCAGGGAGGCACCATGGTCCTCAGTGCCACAATTAAAGCTATAAATGTTCCTGGGGTCAAACCACTGACCTTGGCGAGGCATGAGTGCACTGTGTCAGATGCTGCAGAGCCAAGGTACAGGGCGTGCGCACCGGGATGGCCCAGGACAAGGTGCTCCGTCTTCCTCACCCCTTGGGTCCTCAGATTTCACAGGCCCAGTGGTACAGACCTTCAGGGACAGTATGAAGCCCTCAGAACACTCTGCACCTCTCATTGTTTACACAACAGGGGCTGCTAGGAGCTTCCCAGGTTAGTCCTTGTGCAACCAACCTTGTAAGAAGCAGGGAGACTGAAACACAAGTTTGCTCTAAAACGAGAAGGCTCACAACCTGATGAGAGCCAATGCATTAGTGGCTCATAGTCCCTAAACATGCCCACCAAGTGTCTGTTTCTATGATGTGGGATTCCATTAGTAATAGGAAGAAAGGTCCTCAAAATAAAGGCCTGACTTTACCTCTGTGTAGATCACACAAGCATTCTTCCAGGTGCTAGGGTTCCATGATGGTGGAAGTGGCTGTCATTTGCTCCCCAGATCTAGAGATTGTTCTGCAACAAGAGACACTCAGGAAATGGCTCAACCACATCCACAGAATAGACTATTCTCATCTGTAAGGTGACAGATACAAGCTGTCATTCACCCCCTACCTCCCCCCAAGTGAACAAACTTTCAAAGCATTCATTTTCTGCTTGTCTTGTGACAGCATGTGTTTGTAACTCACCTTTTCTAAGTGACACAGACAGTTGCACATAAGTCTGTTACTGATTTGTTGTCATCCAACCTCCTTCTCCTCCTCCAACTTCTCTGTATAATATATGCCAAGCTATTGACATATTTTCAGTTGTATGGGGTTTTGAACTCAGCCTTGCACTTGTTTGGCGGGTCTCAATCACATGAGCCACAACTCTAGCCCCTTTTGTTGCATTGGTTTTCAAGGTAGGTCTCACTTTCTGCCTGGGCTGTGATCCTCCTATTTGTGTTTCACTGGGGATAACAGACATGCACCAGGGAACCCAGCCATTGTGTTTTACCTGTAGCTGAGGAAACAGGCATGTCCCATTGAGTCTGTTAGTTGAAGATGAAATCAAATAAACTTGTTTTTTCCTAGGCTGGCCTCACAACACAGTCCCCTTGATATCTGCCTCCTAAGCAGCTAGGAGGAAAGGCTTGAACCACCAATGAGCACTTTCAAGACAAAAGTATTTTAAAAAGTCGGTGCCCTGCATCTTGTAAGTACATTTTTCTAATTGGGGGAGGGGAAGGGAAATAACAAAACGCTGAAATAAGGATACAGGTTGACCCATTGTAACAATGAGATGTACAAGACACTATGTTGAAAATGAACTTTACAACTTGATGGGAGAGGGAGGAGTTGGGGAGGTGGGGAGGGAAGGGATGGTAGGGGGAAAAACAAAGAAGGAGGTAACAATACTCGACAGGAAATGTATTTATTGCCTTATTCATGTAATTGTAACCCCTTTGTACAGTATTTTTACAATAAAAAACAGATTTAAAAAACTAAAAAGGCCAGGTGCCAATGGCTCATACCTGTAATCTTAGCTACTCAGAAGACTGGGAGTTGAGGATTGCAGTTCAAAACCAGCCTAGACATCTCTAAGAACATCTATAAGACTCTTACGTCCAATTAACCACCAAAAAGCTGGAAGCAGAGCTGTGGCTCAGGTAGTAGAGTGTTAGTCATGAGCACAAAAGCTCAGGGACAACATCCAGTCCTTAAGTTCAAGCCCCAGGATACACACACGCGCGCGCACACACACACACACACACACACACACACACACACACACACACACACATACACACACACATACAGGAGAGTAAAGAACACTGAGAAATTACTTGGGAGCATTTCATTAGACCAGAAATAGAAATATTGATTTCTTTCTTAAAAATTTTTACATGAGAATTAAAAAGTATTCATATATGAGTGAAACTTCCTAGCCATTTAGTGTTTAATGTTTTATTTTATTATGGGTCTTGAACTCAAGGCCTTGGTGCTGTCCCTGAGCTCTTTTCACTCAAGGCTAGCACTCTATCACCTTGAGCCACAACTCCACTTCCAGTTTTCTGGTGGTTAATTGGAGATAAGAATCTCACAAACTGTCCTGTCCCAGCTGGCTTTGAACTGTGATCCTCAGATCTCAGCCTCCTGAGTAGCTAGGGTTACAGGCATGAGCCACCAGAGTTGGCAAATATTTTATTTTAAATTTTGTACATCTTTGGCATGACGAGATGAGACTGCTAGAAGAGGACAAGAGGAAGACAATAAACCAGCCCCGGGCCTGGCTACTAAAGGAATGGAGTACTTAATTAGAAAGTCAAGATCAAAATGGTCCTCTCTTCTCCCTCTTCTTCCTGTCACTTGCAAAATAGTATGCACACAGCCTATTATCTGACTCAGTGCCTATATGCTTAGGGGTTGAGACTAGCTGGAACCCAGGCCAGAGCAGATATGGGTCAAATGCAGTAAGACAGCCACCAGCCCTTCTCTACCTGGCCACCTGCTGGCCTGTCCAGCATATCCATGGGGTTCCCTCCTAGCATCTTCAGAGCGCCTCTCCAAGGGTATAGAACAGTGATGGATTGATTATTCCTGCACCTGTAAACACAGAACCACCATGACCCATTGGGCCTCAGTGGAGGTTGACATCCACATGTTAGGGCTGCCAACAAAAAAAGTAGAAAATCAGAGCAGGTTCTGAGTTCCAGTCAGTGACCCAACATTCATGAATTGGAGTACCTCATTTTGTCTGCCCACCAGGCAAGGAGGTTGCATTGATATACAATAAGAATATTGCATATCCACTTTCATGGCACATACCCCTTATCTCAGACTTTACCATGCCTCTCTGATACAATCCTTGCCCTGGCCATGTCCTCTGCTCTGAAGAGTGGCACTCTACCTTCACGTCCACCAACCCCACCCTGAGTGAGACGTGTTCAGAAGTGTCAGGGGACACTTTGAGTAGAGCTACTTAGCCATCCCAAACCCTAGGACCCCTCATTTTGACTACTGTCACTGGAAAAATCTGTGTGGAGAAGAAGAAAATGGCGGTAGTTCCGTCGGTAGAGTGCCTGCCTAGTAAGCAGCAGGCCCTGAGTAAAAAACAAACACAAAACACCTAAAAACTAGTCAAAAGTATTACTTCTGTGCTGAAATTGAGTATGGTGGCTTCTGCCTGTAATCCCAGTACTTGGAATGCAGAAGCAATAGGATCATAAGTTCTAAGCCAGCCTGGGCTACATAATGAGACACAGCCCCAAGGGGTGGGGCGGCAAAAAAAAAAAGCATACTTCAGTTAAATCCATTGACTCTCTTCCTATCTAAAAATATCTGAGTGTGAAAAAATGACGTAAATGTTTGGGGGGTGGAGATGGTGATTCACAATCAACAATCTGCCAAGAGTCTCTGAACATCAAAGACATCACCAACGTACTGAGGGACAGTGAGTCACTAGCATGCTTCTGAGGACGGTGACTAGGGCAGCGCTGACACTTGAGAGACAACTAAAAGACATGGAGACACTCATCTTGCAAAGCATGTGGTACCGCTTTCAAATCCCTGGATGGTGTAGTGGGAGGAGAGGGGGGCTTGTGCAAAGGGGCCCCACAGTGAGGACAGGAGGGAGGGCACCTGGAGGTAATGGAAGCCCAGGTGGAACAAGAACCACAGTCCACACTACCCAGACAGGCAGCGCTGGCCTGAAGGATGCCGAGCTTCCTGACCTGGACATACTCAAACATGTTCATTCACAGAATCAGCACATCAAGTAGGACATGTTTGGTGATACTAAGCTTAGGAAACCTGAGCATTTGTTCTATAAATGAGTAGAAGCTTGCATACTCGTAGAAGCAGAGAGCTCAGGATCATTTTTTATGTTCCTCTTTTTTATAATACGTTTTTATTGTAAAAAAAAACTGTACGAAGGGGTTACAGTTACATGAGTAAGGTAATGAGTACATTTCCTATCGAGCATTGTTACCTCCTCCTTTGGTTTTCCCCTACCATCCCTTCCTTCCTCACCTCCCCAACTCCTCACTCAACCACGAAGTTGTAAAGTTTGTTTTCAACATAGTGTTTTGTACATCTCATCGTTACAATGGGTCTACCTGTAACCTTATTTCAGCATTTTGTTATTTCCCTTCCCCTCTCCAAATTAGAAAAATGGATATACAAATTGCAGGATCTTATAAGCCAGTCCTACCTCTATCTGGCTAAAAAACAGTGACAAACAGTCATGAGTCACAGGACTATAATCCTAGCTACTCAGGAATCTGAGATCTGATTAGCATAGTTTGAAGCCAACTTGGGAAAGAAAATCCAGGAGACACTCATCTCCAATTAACCACCAAAAAACCTGGAAGCAGAGCTATGGTTCAAACAGTAGAGCACCAACCTTAAGCAAAAAAGCCTGGACAGGGCCCTGAGTTAAGCTCCAGTACACACACACACACACACACACACACACACACACAGAGAGAGGAGAAACAAAACAATATATGTGCAATAGAGATTATCTATGCAAAAACAGTTCAATAAGGCTACAAAAGAGAACATGTTGTTGTTTCCTTGGGCATAGGGGAAGGTGGTAGCAGAGGGCTTAAAGTGGGAAAAAGAAGGAGCAGTCTTCAAATCCCTTCCATTCTAGGTCCACAGTATCACACAGTGCTACTGCCAATCAGCTCACTGATGACTACTAGGTGACACCTCCCCTCCCAGAGGCAGATGAACTTGGAAAGATCCCTCTCTATGGGTGTCTGCATGGAGCCAAGGGTCTTAGGCAGTTTCTCTTTCCTTCTACCTGCTGCCCCTCACACATTGCCAGCCTCATAGCCTGTATTACATAACCATGCAGCCTGTATTTAGAGCCTAGCTAAGCACAGAGCTTGTAAATCTTCTCTCACATCATGAAATGCCAGCGATTTCACAGCCAGGGATTCCTGTTCTCATAAAGTCCCCACACCAGCAGGCTTGTATCTAAAAGTGGCCTCTGGACAGACAGATCGATTGTCAAAGCAGCTTCAGAGCCAAATACCAGAAAGGCAACCTCTAGGCTTGCTCAGAACCAACTTCCTTCCCAGCCTCTAGGAGCAAAGGGCATGACTGACAGCCCTGTGGGACTCTCCTATGTGGCTATAAAGGGACCCTTCAACGTAGCTCCTTGAAGAGGAAGTTAGAAAATGTGACTCCCACTCTGGGAGCCAAGGAGCTCAACTGTGTTTGAGAGGGGAAAAATACCTCTAAATAATATGTATCATTGTAATCCGCATAAAGAACCACTTAGTGACCTACAGAGTTTCTAAAAGCTAGAAATACAGAAAGCTGCCATTCTGTCATATGGAGATCCCAATCCGGCAAATGCTAGAATCTAATAGCACCCTTGTGTCTGTATAAGGTCCCACAGGTAAAGATTTACCACCAAATTTATGAGGAAAACAGAAAATTAAGCACTAGGAAGGACATTGTAGCAGCCTTCTAAAATGGTCCCCACTGATCTCTACCCTCTGCAATTACCAGTTATGTAATCCCCTCCCTTGATAGTGGGCTGAACCTTGTGACTGACTCCTGTACATAGGGCACAAAGTTGAAGGAGTGTTACTTCCAAGACTAGATTACTAGGGCTTCTCTTTGGACATTCTCTTCACATCTCTTCTCTCTTACAAGGAAGCCTGAAATGTTTTGTGAAGAGACTCACATGGCACAGAATGGATATAACCAGTCATTAGTCAAATGTGTGAACCTGGGGCCATGTTCTCTCCTGGTTGGGCTTTGAGATGATTGCTGTTCTAGCCAAAGCCTGAACTGCAGCCTTGTGAGTAACCCTGAGCCAAAGACACCTAGAGAAGTACCTGGGGATTCCTGGTCCATAGAAACGGAGGTAGTAAATATGTATTGTTTTAAACTCTTACACTTGGAGAGTGATTTATGGCACAGTAAAAGGCAGCTAATAACAACACCTGCAACAAGAAATAGTAATTTGTTTCTAGAGAGTGGGTGATGATGGATTTGTATTTTCTTTCTTTTGCTCATCCTAATATTAAGACAGTTTAGAGGGAACTCATCTCTCCTTGGGATATTGGAACAGGATCTAAGAATTGTAACATTGTTAAATACTGTTAAGCATTGTTAATATTAATGATAAGCCTTTATTATTAAATACCCCTTTTGATGCTTATGTTTTCTATAAATAAGCTGAAGAGATTGGGGCCCAGATCAAAGTGACTTGCTAATTGACAACTATTAGATCCTTCCTTGATGCTCCAGCCACCTTGAGCAAAAGATCATGAGCCAAGCAACTAGATTTTCTTCATACTAGCACCTAACATTCCACAAATGCCTTGAGGAAGCTACATGGCAACCACAGCTGCTTGCTGCCAAAGCATAACTCTGGCTTCTGAAGGCCTTTTCTCAAGCACAACTATTACACATAGCTTATACTAGATTTTGCCATCATAAGCCTGGGTGAACTATAGATAACCCTGCAATCAACCCTTCCCAGGCTAGAGGTTGAGCATTTCCTCTATTGGCCATCCACTTCTCTCCTGGTACAAACATAGTTCTTCATTTGCACAGGGAACCATACCATAATTGGTGTGAGCAAAATCCTTCATTTGCATAAAGGTTTGCTGTGATTGGTGTCCATATTCCTTCCACATCTCTTATCTGCAGGCTGTCTGACTCAGTTTTGGAGCCAGCCTGAAGTCACCCTTCTGTGCTGCCCACTGGTATGGCAAAATTAGATTAAACAAATATTTCCTCTTGAAGCGTCTTTTCTTGCCTACTTTTGATTTTTATCACTAGTAGAAAAGGTAAACCTGACAACAGGACATGGAAGTAGCAGTGGAGTGGTGGTAGCAGCAGAGGGGCAGAGGGGATTCCAGTTCTAGGTCAGGAGTTGTAACTCTTGTCCCTGTAGGGCTGAGGGTCTCCACACCAGAGGCCGGTATGAGCTAAAACACTTGAAGAGGCCACTTACTGCAGCTGGAAGCTGAGGATTATAATAGCTGCCAGGTGCTGGGCTACTGGTAGTTAAAGCCCAGAGCAAAATCATCTCCAGCCTGAGTGCCTACAGCCATGGTTCTGATTTCTACAACCTAGAGCAACAAGGCCCTAGCTCTCAGGACTTGGAGCTGGGTTTTCAGTCCGGGCAATCCAGGATTTCCAGCACTGAACAGCTATCTGAGTAGAGCAAAACGATACCAACTAGCTGATTGACAACAATGTGCGTTCTGTTCCTATTGGAAACAGATAAAAGTTTCCAAGTTCCAAGTTCAAAAAAAATTCAAGTTCAGGAAGTGGCGCTGTAGCTCAAGTGGTAGAGCGCTCGCCTTGAGCTGAAGAGCTGAGGGACAGCGCCCAGGCCCAGAGTTCAAGCCCCACGACTGACAAAAAAAAAAAAAAAAAATTCAAGTTCAAAAAGATTTTTAAAGAACACATAGGTGAAATTGTTTGAGACTTCGTTAGGCAAAACTTTTAAAGACAAATCACCATAAAGGGTGAGGTTTTAAAAATCATGTAAAATATGAAGAAGTCAGGAGTGGTGGTATATGCCCACTGCTCAGGAGACTGAGGTGGGGGGATCACTTGAGCCAGGAGTTATAGGCCAGTCTGGGCAACATAGCAAGATTCCCATCTCAGAAATAACCAGTAACATCACCCACCAAACACCAGAGTACAAGTATGAAGGTATTAGCCAAAAACTGCAAGAAAAGATTTGCAAATTACATACATAGTAAGAGACTTATTTGCAGAATAAATAACTCTGTTAACCATGAAACAAACAATTCAATTAGACAATAAACAAAAGATTTGGAGAGACATCTTTACATATAAGACACACAGATGGCTAATAAGCACATGAAAAGATGTTCAATATTACTAGTCATTAGGAAATTGCAAATAGAAACCACAAAGATATTAACACATGCTATTAAGATGACTATAAATAGCAAGAGCTAGTGAGGATGTGAAGACTCCAACTCTCATCTGTTAGCAGATAGAAATATAAAGCCATACATCCACTTTGGAATATAGGCAGTTATTTTTTTAAAGTTCAATATCAGCTTACCATTCAGTTCATGCATAGGGATCTCTCAAGACAGATTTTTGAAATCATATTTGTCATAGACAAGTATCATAGCATTATTTTTATATAATGTGTTGTAATTACCATAATTGTTTTCTTATATTTTCTTCTTTTTCCATTCAAAAATTTTATTATTGTTATCTTCAAATAGTTGTACAAGAGGGTTTCAGGTTAACATGTCTATTTATGTGTCTAATGCATCTTGATCAGAGTCGACACTTCCAACATTCTCCTCCCTTGTCATCTATTCCATCACCACCCTTTTCCTCATGGTTCGTAGTTCCATTTTCAAGTATGTACATTGAGTATTATGGCCTTATTCACCCACCATTTCTATTTTCCATTTGTCTGTTCCCCTTCTTTTAGTCTATCCCCTATAGTCAAGGTAAGTTTCAGTTTCCTGATACTCATTTTGTTTAAACTGACTTTAGTAAGTTTGATCATGTATATGGCCCTGTATATGTTTTCATATGTTTATATTTTAGATCCAACTTCCACATATGAAAGAAAACATGGGCTCTTGGTCTTCCTGAGCCCTTCACTCAATATGACTTTATCAAAGTTCATCCATTTCCCTGAAAATAAAATATTATTCCTTATGGTTGAATAAAATTCCATTGTATGTGTGTATAAATATACATACATAAATATACACACCTATGATATAGGTGTGTATATAATATATTAAATATATAGTACATTTTCTTGATCCATTTGTTGGCTGTAGTACATCTAGGACATTTCCATAACTTAGCTATTGTGAATAGTGTTGCAATAGATATAGATGTGTATGTGCCTTTATTGTATCCTGACTTGCAATTCTTTGATAAATGCCCACAAGTGGTGTTGCTGGATTATAAAATAGCTCTAATTTTAGTCTTTTTAAATAATCTTCATATTGACTTCCATAGTGGTTGCACTAATTTACATACACATCAACAGTGTAAATATAGGTCCTTCCTCCCACACATATTTTTGCTAGCATTTGTTATTGTTTGTATTTTTGATGATGGCCATTATGACTGGAATGAGATGGAATCTCAATGTTGTTTTGTTTTTCCTTTCCATTATGGCCAAGGAGGTTAAGCATTTCTATGTGTATTTAGTAATCATCTGTACTTCTTTTCAGAAGGGTTTCTGTAGCTCCTTTGTCCATTTATTAATTGGGTTATTGAGACTTTGGAGGTTTCATTTCTTGTGTTCCTTTTATATTCTGCTTATTAGACCATTGTCAGATGTGTAGCTGGTAAAGATCTCCTATTCTATAGGTGTCCTTTTAATTTAATGACTATATCTTTCCCCGTGCAGAAACTTAGTAGCATTGTTCATAATAAGCAAAACAAAAAATAACAAAGTATCAATTTTGCTACCTACAAGATGGATAGACCACAAAAATAGCATGAGAAGGGAGAAATGTCACATATAAAATTACATACAGAAGGAATATTTTCATATGAAATGTTCAAAAGAATCTAATGTGGACACTGATGGCTCACACCTGTAATCCTAGCTACTCAGGAGGCTGAGATGTGAGAATAAAAGTTCAAAGCCAGCTTGGGCAGCAAAGTCAAAAAATCTGGAAATAGAGCTGTGGCTCAAGTGGAAGAATGCTAGCCTTGAGTAAAAGGAGCTCAGAGACAGTGCCCAGGCCCTGAGTTCAAGTGCCAAGACTGGCAAAAAAAATGCCTCCATCAGAAAGAATGACATTGCCCCATTTGTTAGGAAATGCAAAGACTTGGAAAAATTATATTAAGTGAAATAAGCCAGGCTCAAAGAAACATAGGTCCCATGGTTTCCCTTATTTACAATAACTAGTATATGTCTGAGACAAGCAGAAAAGGCCAGATAAGTTGAAATGAACCCCAAGATAAGTATTCAAATGTTTTTTTTTCTTTCAGGCGATTGTTTCTAACATATTTATAAGATGATTTCTTTGTTGCTTTGTATGTCCCTCCCCCACAGTATAACCCCTGCTCTCACTGTATGTGATGTTGGTATAATTTGTGGAGGGGAAGGGCAAAAGCAAATCATTTAAATAGGGATACAGGTGGACCCATTGTAACAATGAGATGCACAAGTCGTTATGTCAAAAAACGAACTTTACAACTTTGGTCTCGGGGCAAGGGGGTGGTGAGGGGGGGTAGGAGATGTGAAGGGATGGGAAGGGTAAACAAAGGAGGAGGCTGCAATGCTTGATAAGAAATTTACTCATTATCTTGCCCATGTAATTGTAACCCCTCTGTACAGTATTTTCACAATAAAAATAAATAAATAATTATAGAGACAGAAAGATTTTGGTTCTTGGGGTTAGAATGGGAGTGCTTTGAGATTAGGGCAAGAGAGAGTAGGAGAAACACTAGAATTTATAAACATAGAAACTTTTTGAAAAGAGTAACATGGGCACAGCAGATAGGAGAGAGACTTGACATATGGGATTGCATCAAAAGAAAAGGTTTCTTCACAGCAAAAGGACATAGTTATAAACTAGAAAGACAGCCAGCAGACTGGGAAAAGATCTTTACCAACAATACACCAGATAAAGGCCTAAGGAGCTTAAGAAATTAACCCCTTCCCAAATTGATAAATCAATCACTAAATGGGCAAAGGAGCCAAGGAGAGACTTCTTAGAAAAAGAGGTAAAGCTGGGAGATGTGGCTCACACCTGTAATCCCAGCTATTCAGGAGGCTGAGATCTCAGGATAATGATTCAAAGCCAGCCCAGGCAGGAAAGGCTGAGACTCTTATCTCCAATTAACTTCCAGAAAACCAGAAGTGGCTCTGTGACTCAAGTGGTAGAGTGCTAGTCTTGAGCTGAAGAGCGGAGGGACAGTACTCAGGCCCAGAGTTCAGCCCCCACAACTGACAGAAGAAGAAGAAAGAAGAGGAGGAGGAGGAGGAGGAGGAGGTAACAGTAGCAAAGAAACATGAGGAATTGTTTAATATCCCTGGCCCTAGAGGAGATGCAAATCAAAACAACTCTGAGATTCCATCTTACCCCAGTTAGACTGGCCAACATTGTGAATTCAAACAACAAATGCTGATGGGGATGTGCAGGGGAAAGGAACGGTATTGAACTGTTGGTGGTCTGGAGGTTCCTCAAAAACCAGAGATCAGCCCTATGACCCAGCCATACCACTCTTGGGCATCTACCCAGAATGTTACAAGTCAGGATACGGTAAAGACACTTACTTGCACATCCATATTTATTGCTGCACTATTCACAATAGCCAAGTTATAGAAAAACCCAGATGCCTACAATAGATGAGTAACCCCCCCATGTGGTATCTTCACATAATGGGATTTTACACAGCCATTAGAAAGAATATTATATCATTTGCAGAGAAATGGATGGACCTAGAACAAATGATGTTAAGATATGCTAAGCTTAGAGGGACCAACAGCACATGTTTTCATTCCTATATGAACGCTAGATCTAATAACATCAGGACCTGATAAATTATACAGGACTCCAGGCATTCACACACAGTGAGGCCAAAGGAGGATACTATTAGGGAAGAATGCAAAGGCACAATGCCTTTGTGCATTGATTAAACATAATATTTACTGAAATGAATTCCAGAAAATGGAAACAAGATTTTTTTTCTTTTTGTCTTGCTTATCTGTCTTGAGGGGGCAAAGGGGGCACAGAAATGGAGGAACAAAAGGTGAACAAATGCAACAATGGTATTCAATAGACATTAAGTAAAAAATGAACAATACAACTTGTGGCAGGGAAAAACTGATAGAGAGGGAAAGAAGGAGTGACATTGTCCAAAAAGAAATGTACTTATTACCTGACTTATAAAACGGTAACCTCTCTATACATCACCTTTATAATAACAAAAAAAGAAAAAAGAAAGTATAATAAATAACTTCCCAACAACTGGGAAACTTTCAACCTAAAAGTTACAACCTATGTAAAAATGCTAAACTAAATGGAACTTAAAAATAGTCACATTACTTTTATGAAGTAATTCTTCTCTTAGTAAGTGTGAGAACCAAATGGTATAAAGTTTAAATATAGGAGGTAGTTGGTTTTTATAGATTAAATAAGATGACAGCATTTACATTGGAGAAAAAAAGAATGGGATTGAATTTGAGCATAAATGGGTACAGGAAAGCAAAGATAATAGAAATATTTTAAAAAACTGGATTGTGGAGATGTCTGTACAAACCTATTAACAATCTTGAATTGTATACTTATAATGGGTGAATTTTATATTAGGTAAAGTATACATCAATAAAGCTATAAAAATTATGTTCTGAACTTTGAACTCTGTAATTCATGTTAAGGTCATCAGAAATGTACACAAACCACATGTTAATATGCTCATAATAGTGTCTTTTTACAAGTTAATGAAAAGCTGGAAACAACCTGAATGCTTATTAGTTGTATAATAAATCATTAAGGAGATGGTCACCAGTGGCTCACACCTGTAATCCTTGTACTCAGGAAGCTGAGATCTGAATCACAGTTCAAAGCCAACCTAGATTTGAATAGAGACCCGGAAACACAACAAATCAAAGAAAGGTTGGACAAATGGGATTGCATAAAGTTGCAGAGCTTCTGCAGGGCAAATGACATAGCTAG
>NW_012267329.1:1305064-1312162 GCF_000151885.1 Dipodomys ordii
GGAAGGAGAAGGATTGGGATGGGGGGAGGGGGGAGGCTGGGAAGGGATGGGAAGGGTAAACAAAGGAGGAGGCTGCAATGCTTGGTAAGAAATGTACGTATTATCCTGCCCATGCAATTGTAACCCCTCTGTACAGTATGTTCACAAATAAAATAAAATAAAATTAAAAAAAAAAAGCCAACCTAGAGAGGAAAGTCTGTAAGACTCTTATCTTCAACTTACCACCAGAAAGCAGGAAGTAGAGCAGTGGCTTAAGTGATAGAGCACTAAACTTGGGGGGAAAAAACCTCAGGGACAGTGCCTAGAGCTGAGTTCGAGCCCGAGGGACAGACACAGACACAGACAGACAGACAGACACACACACACACACACAATTATTAAGGAATGGTGAATCCCTTGATAAGATAGTATGTAGTCATTATTTTAAAATGCTGTCAAGAAAAGAATTGTTAGAGACTTAAGTTAATGCTTAAAATAGAGCACAAAAATATCTTTAAAAAATAAAAAAAGATTTTTATTACCATACATTAACTGAACAAGAGGGGTCTCATTGTGACTTTTCCATACATGCATGTTCTTATGGTCATATTTCTCTAAGAGTAAGTGAGTTTACACATAAATGTTTCTGTTAACATAGCTGAATTTGTGCTATGCTTCTGAGTCTGTGTAGAGTATAACTGGGTGCATATGTGAATATAGTTGTTTTTCTTCTGGGCATCTATAAATAGATTGCTGGTGGCTATCTAAGGAATTTTTATGTCCTTCTTTGACCTTCATTATCCTTTCAGATTCTTTTTTCCCCAAAGCATGTGTTCATTTTTAAATCAGAAAAACAAAAAACCTAAAGCAGTGATGGTAGGCTGTTCCTCTTCTGGGCTAGGGAATGGCTCTGGCTTCCCTTGGGTAGGGTGTACCCTCACTCAGGAAATGATGTACAGGGCTGTCAGTAGCTGTAGACATAAATTCAGTGAGCACACCAGATGCCTGGTCCACAGCAGCCCAGAGTGGACACATCAGCTAGAGTGAACATACCAGCCAGAGTGGACACATCACCCAGAAGAGTGGATGCATCACCTAGAGCGGACACATCAGCCATAGTTTGTCATCCAGAATGGACAGACCACCTGTTTCAGATGCTGGGAAGGGCTTGATTCAAGGCACACTTATCCCTCTTTATCAGCCAAGAGGAAGAGAGGCTCTGTCATGGAGCAGCCACTAACCAGATCTGGCTCTGTCATCACTGCTGAGTGCCAGGCAGGAAAGAGGCAATGAGTTTGGAAGCAGATGTGTGAGACCTAATGGAAACTACTAGAAACTCAAGTCTGCAGGATGCAGCTGTGGCATCCTGGAGAGAGTTTTAACCTGGGCTTAATCTCTGACCCTGCTGTGGAAATCATACCCTGTGAGGCTAGAGAATGCTCCCATTCCACATAAAAATCTCAGCTCCCAATTTATGAAGTGAAGATAATTACAATTTCCATTTTGAAGGGGGTGATCTACCTCAGTGGTAACCAGGATTCAAGGAATGAAGTGCTGGGCTGGGCCCCCAAAACCACTGTAACAAGTCAGTATGACTGAAGGCTTCAAACAACAGAGATTCTTATTTTACTCTACTGGAGGCAAATATCCGAAATCAAAGCATGAGTTGAGCCCAGCTTCTTCTGAAAGGCTCAAGGAAGACACCTTTGCTTCTGCTCAGCTTTGGCAGTTGCCAACACTTGTCACTCCTTAACTTCTTTAGAAATCTCCAGTCTCAACCTGTCACTGCAAGGCCTTCCTCGCCACATATGTGTCTGGCTCTGTTTCTTATTCTGAAGACCCTAATCATTAGAAGGAGCCCTCTGCCAGTACGGCTTCATCTTAACTAACAATATCTACCAAGACCCGAATTCCAAATAAAGTTAACATTCTGAACTTCTGGAGAGGCAACGTTCCATGTTGTGCAGCTATAACAGAATATTACACACTGGGTAACATAAACAAACAAGAGAAGTTTAGTTGACTCATGGTTCTGACTCATGGTGCACCCTTGAGAGATAAAATATAAAGGGATCACTTTTATCCTCTGCCCCGAAAAACAAATCATCCTGTTGTACTGGGGATTGAGTTTTGAACACAAACTTCTAGAGACACATATAAGCCATGATAAGGAATGCTGTTCAACCCAGTACAGGGGCTGAGTTGTAGCAGTTTCTCCATGCACAGCAACTAAATAAAAGGAACAAACAAAACACTGTAGCCTTTCCCAAGCTTGAGCACAGACCCACTAGTATCGAAGCAATGGCTTGTATCCCTGGCCTGGGAAAGAAAGAAATTCAAAACTCAAAGTATGATTTCTACCAAGAACGTATCGCTTCCATACACCATCATAAAGTCAAAACAAAAAAAAAGTCACACAATTGTCACATGGAGATTACAGTTCCAACAAAAGGACTGAGAGTGAAGGTTCCCACACATTTTATCCATTGCAACAAGAATTTCTTTGTTTTCATTTTAGGATAACTTCTTTCCTCCTGAAATAAACCACACAAGCATTTTCTAAAATATCAATCCTATACACGAAACAGAAAATAAAACAGGAGAATGTCCCAGAATCACATCTTTTCAGATAAACCACTGCTGAGATGTTATTGCATGTATCGATTGATGTTTGCATATTTGTGTTTTTAAAAGTAACATCTGCTGTAAATAGATCTGATTTGTAATCTGATTTTTATGCTTAACATTTGACTCCTTATCACTTTTTTGGCTGCATTGTAGAATAGCATTTACAAATAGTAACCAACGATCCCTCCATGTCTGAATTTGCTCTTTTATCTTAAAACTCTTCATCCAGCAGACAGCTGTTGCATCAGGCTTTGCCCCAGGAAAGGGATGATGTAAGAGAAAAGTTGAGTGACCTGAAGCTCTAGGGTGGCAGAAAATCTATTCCTTCTCAGTGGCTGTGATGGATAAAAGATGACAGCAAACCATAGGCTCATTAAGAGGCGGGGTCTATGACTCCTCTTACTGAAGCCAAATGGAGTCTGTGAGGGTTTGAGCCATAGAACAAGTGGTACTGGCACTGTAGTCCCACCTTTAATCTAAGAGACTGACAGCTTCTGCTTCCTGTCCCTGGAGCTGCCACACAGGAAGTTTAAGTACTGGAAAGTAGGATCCCTAGAGGAGCACATTTCTTGTGGAAAAAAGAGTTCCAGGCTTAGAAATGCCCAGGCACCAGACTTAGGATGGAAAGGGGAAGAGAGAGAGGGGAAGCGGGGAAGGACAAGAGGTTCCTCAGCCCTGTCAACTTCTTCCCAAATTCCTTACCCAAGCTACTGTGATTAAATTAGGGTTGCTACAGTTAGCACATAAAACAACAGCAAGTCCAGTTAAGTTTGAATTTTAGATCAACAATGAATATTTTAGTGTCAATATGTCTCAAATGTTACATGGGATATACTTACACTAAAAGAAGTATATATTTTTCTCTTAAATTAAAAATTTAACATAGATCTTTTTATCTTTATCATTTGTTGTTTATAGGGCTGGGGATTCAGCCCAGAGATTTGGACATGCTAGCTCTATGAGTGAGCTATAGCTATACCCCTTGGTTGTTGTTGTTTTTTGTTTTGTTTTGTTTTGTTTTTTGTTGGTTGTGGGGTCTGAAGTCCAGCCCTGGGCTCTGTCCCTCAGCTCTTCAGCTCAAGGCTAGTGCTATACCACTTGAGCCACAGCACCACTTTTGGCTTTTTCTGCTTATGTGGTACTGAGGAATCGAACCCAGGGCTTCATGCATGCAAGGCAAGCAGTCTACCACTGAGCCACCTTCCCAGCCCCAGCCCTTGGTATTTAAGACAGCTTCTCATTGAGTATACCAGGCTGACCAGGAACTCCAGATCCTCCTATCTTAGTCTTCTACGTGCTGGCATTACAAGTATGCCATCATGCCCAGCTATCTCTATTGTATTTAAGGATAAAATTTAAAATAAAATATGTTAAATATATACAGGTAAAATATCTGCAGTATTTTATCCAACAACTCTAGATCAAAATAAAAATATGTCAGCTATACCACTAAGTTTCAGGGGGATAGTTTGTCATGTGATAATATATTTTCAGAAAAGTCAGGATGGCAGAGAATTTTGGTAGATGATATACCAGACTTGGGACTGTGCCATCAATAGACAGAACCATTTTTCTCACTACTATCCAGGGCAACAAACCAAAATGCTTTCTTGATGAGAGCAGAGGAGAAGAAGCTGAGCTGTGGTTCTAGCTCGTCATATCACCTCTCCCTTCTTCCTCCCCAACACTGAATCCTTCTTATAGAGCTGGAGTGGGGAATGTGACAGTTGTGACCCAAAGATGGGGCAGGAGGAGGGGGGTATTAATCTCAGAAAGCAAAGGAAACTGGGTGTTGTATCTATAGTCTGCCACTGTAACAAAAGGGTAAGTTATAATGAACCTAACTTGTTTGGGCTCATAGTTCTAAAGGTCAGGATCAAGGCAGCAGCATCTGGCAAAACACCCTCCTCTTTATATCAGTCCACGATGGAGAGAGCAAGAGCAGAAGCAAGAGGACAGAACTGAAAGTGGCCACCTGCAGTCGTTTCACAATGGGTATTCATCTACAGAGGGGGAAGGGTCCTGGTGACCTCATTGCCTCTACCTCCCTACATTCTGCCCTAGAGATTGAGTCTCCCTTATAAACTTTCTGTTGTTGTTGTTGGTCATGGGGCTTGAACTCTGGGTCTGGGCACTGTCCCTGAGTTCTTCAGCTCAAGATGAGCATCTTATAGGCTTTTTGAGGGGTACATTCAAAGGGCCAAATTGGGCTTTTGCTTTTGACATGGTTTGGAGTCTGAGGGTGCCTTCCTTCTGAGAGATCATGGAAGTTCTGCTACAGAGCCACCACCATCCCAGAGAGGACACAAACTCAGGTCAAAGGAGCTGTTGTAACACACAATCCACAAGTTGGTATGGACCCCCTTCTACCCCCTCCCTTCCTCCTAAGCACCATCCTTAGCCCTGGGAAAAGGTGGAGACTGCACCAGCACTGTCAGAGACTAATTCCCTCATTTGTAGAATGTGCCTTCATTTACTCCTGTCACAGAAAATATGAAACCTATGTTCCTAGAGAAACTGAGTTGTAGATGACGACTTGTATCCACTACAGCCAAGACCACCTTCTATGACACCATTGTTGATGTAGTCAGATTGGAAACCTTGACATTTTTGTGCATTATTATGGCCACCCCTAAACTCTCTTTCTCTTGTTATGTTCACATTTTCAAAGATGATGGAGAGGCTAGGTGAAATAGTCACATGTTCACGGCTGGACATACTAATTAAGAATAAACTGTGGAGCTAGACTGATTCCTGAAGTCTGTTTGTCCTTTAGAAATCCCTCAACCTCTCTTAAAGTGTAAAACAGCCAGAACAGTAATAATATGTTTTCTGTATTGTTATTTTTGGCTCATGTTTGAGTATGAGTTCATAAGTGTTAGCCATGATTGTTTTTCTTTGAGCACTTAGAGACTATTTGGCACTTAATAGCATATTAAGAAAAAAAAGTAGAAAACAGGAATGCAGAAATGCTGCCGCCTGTGGCAATTAACTTGTGACAAAATAGCAAGTCAGAGGAAGGGAAGCTAATGAATACCCTCTGGTTTGTCTGACACCTCTAGATTCAATGCTAAACAGAAGAACAAGATGAAAGAAAGACTTAGACTCTAGAGACACTCTATCAGCCATCATCCCTGTCACCTCTCTGTACTAGAATCTGGCTTGCCACTGCTATTGGGACTCTGCCTCTGGGTCCTAGAGCCCCACAGGAAGTGTGGCAACCATATCTGCTTGGAGGCAGTGGATAATTATCCTAGCCGCCCCCCCTGACCTCAGGCTAGCATGGTCCACACTAGATCCCAGCCATCCCCAGCAATCTGGTGATAAACTGTCTTTAATTAGCTTCCCTCCTTTCTTTCTTTCTCTAGTTCTACTTCACCCTATTGCCTTAAAAGTAAACTACTTGCATTCAAAATTTTGTCTTGACTGCTACTTTTGAAAAACACAAACTGAGACACATGGTATCAAAGACTGTATCTAAAAGGTTACAGCAACAATTAGTCATTCAGTCGTATCATCTGTCACAACATAGATGGGCCTTAGGGACATCATTCTTAATTGAATGAAGCCAGGCACAGAAAAACAAACACAACACAATCCCATTTATTTGTGGAGGTAAAAAGCAGCCAGATGCCAGTGGTTTCTGCCTCTCATCCCAACTCCTTGGGAGGCTGAGAATGGGAGGATTACAGATTCAAGGCCAGCCTGAGCAGAAAAGTTCATGAAACTCAACACATAGCTGGGTGCAGTGGTATGCACTTATCATTTTAAACTCTATAGGAGGCTGAAATCAGTAGAACTGTGGGTTCCAGGCCAGTCTGAGCAGAAAGTCTGCGAGACTCTATCTCCAGGGAGAGAAGTTGAATATGGTGGTGTGTGCCTGCCATTCTAGCTACAAAGGGAAACCTAAAATAGGCAATCTAGGCATGAGCTTCAGGCAGGAAGCAAGACCCTATCTCAAAAACAGCTAGCTGGGCTGGGAAGGTGGCTCAGTGGTAGAGTGCTTGCCTTGTTTGATGAGGCCCTGGATTCGAGTCCTCAGCTCCACATAAGCAGAAAAAGCTGGAAGTGGCGCTGTGGCTCAAGTGGTAGAGCGCTAGCCTTGAGCTGAAGAGCTGAGGGACAGCTCCCAGGCCCAGAATCCAGGTCCCACAACCAACAAAAAACAGCTAGCTAAAAAATGGTTGTGGTGCCAGAAGGCTTGCCTAGAAAGCATGAGGCTTTGCCTTCAAACCCCAGTACCACAAAGTATAAAAGTCAAACTCATAGAAGCAAAAAGTAGAATGATGCTGGAATTAGAGAAAGGGGGTGATGTTTGTCAAAGGATGTCAGTTGGCATAAGGATGGAGAGCTCAGGAAGACTGGGTAGAACATGGTGCACTCTAGTTAGTGCTGTATCAAGTACTTGAAATGTACTGAGAGTAAATGGTGTGTGTGTGTGTGTGTGTGTGTATGTGTGTGTGTGTGTGTGTGTGTGTGTGTGTGTGTGTG
>NW_012267329.1:1312247-1334974 GCF_000151885.1 Dipodomys ordii
TTTTTTTTTCTCTTGAATAATTAGAGATAAGAGTCTCACTGATTTTCCTGCCTGGGCTAGCTTTGAACCTCAATCCTCTCATCTCAGCTTCCTGAGTTGCTATGATTATAGGCATGAGCCACTGGTACCCGGCAAAAGAGGAAATCTTATAAGTTCTCCCCCCACACACAACACAAAGTTAACTGTGAGCTGATGGATATGCTAATGAGCTTGACTGGTGCTCATTTCACAATGTATATGTACATTATGCCATAATGACTTTCATAAAAATGGAAAAAAATCTAATGAGTGATTGACAATGTTTTTACTTTGAGATAGAAACATCTGTCAACTTGGAAAGCTATTGTGCTTTTAAAAATAAACTATTGTTGCCAGGTATCAGTGACTTATGACTGTGGTCCTAGCTACCCAAGACTCTTTATTTTCAATTAATTGGCAAAAAGAAAAGAAAGAAACAATTGATGTGGAGGTGTGGCTCAAGTAGTAGAGTGTCAGCCTTCAGTGCAAAAAGCTGAGTAAGAGTGCAAGGTCCTGAATTCAAGCCCATACCAACTTTCAAATATGTAGCTTTGGGACAGGTTTCTCAGGACATTGGTATGCAGGAGCAGAGAGTGGCCTGGGATTCAGGGATGCTCGGTGGACTTTCAGCTCTTATTTGCCTAAACAGCTTTGCAAAATCTAAGCCGTTTCCCAGATGAGATTGCACGTGAGAAGATGTGCAGCTGCTCACCTGCCCCTCACCTGCCCACCCTCCCAGACTGCACTCTAGGGGGCACCCTCAGCCAGTGCACGTCTCCAAGTACTGTTTGGTACAGGAAGCCGTCAGATAGCTCAACCTGTGTCACCCCCCAGAAGCACAGGTCTGAGTCTAACCCCAGGGAGAAGAGATGAAGAGATGGTAGAGGGGAAGGGAGGGGAGGGGAGGGTAGGAGAGGGGAGAGGAGGGGAGGGAAGGGAAGGGAAGGGAAGGGAAGGGGAGGGAAGGGAAGGGGAGGGAAGGGAGAGGAGGAAGGTGCAGGCTGAGCCTAGGAGCAGGACCTTTGCTACTGGTGAATGGAGACTTCTAGGGAGACCAAAGGTGAGGACTTCCTTAACTCCTGCACCTAAAAAGCCAGGGTATGGTCCAGCTGCCCATAGGGTACCTTTAGGAAAAGATGTCTCTTCCTTGAATAATAAAGGAAGGCCAAGTTATCATATGCAACCCAATGCCACAAACACGCTGGAGGCCCTTTGTGACCCCCTGCACATACACACTGTATCTGCCTTTGCCCCTCCCAGCCCTCAGGGCTGGGGGGCGGGTGAAGCAACCATCTCAGGTGCAAAGTCTTAGAGGATCAGGAATCTAGCCTGAGAGGAGCATCAAGCAGCTGCATGAAGGTAGGACAAGATGCACTCCTTTGTGTCAGAGCACCTATGCAAGCCCTGAGTGCTGCTGTGAATTTATGTCAAAGAGTTCTTCTTAGCTACCCATCCAGAGGCCCTGAGACGCCTTCCCATACTGCATGCTGCCATGCAATATGCCTATCATGGGACTGATGGCCTTTTAGATGTAGTGCCCTTGTGTGGTGTACAACCTGAGTTTCTGAGCAGGGGCCACAGGCCACAAGCCACCATCCTTTCAAAACAGAGAGTTCCATGAGCAATAAATAACCTCAGAAGCAGACCTCACCTGGTGATGAGCTGAGCTCCTCAGGCTCTCCTTGCCAGGCTCAAGCCCTGCTCAGGATCAGCCCAGCATAGAACAAAGAGCTTGGTGATTTGAAGAGGGAGGGGCCTATGGAGGCAGACCTGGGTCCTCTCCTAAGGTGGCTCCCTAGACTCAGACCTGCCAATTAAAGGGAGAAGATGAAAGAGGAAGGCTTCAGTAAGCAGCCCAGCAGCCTGACAAGATGAAAGCTAATCCAAGTGGTGTTTTACAACCTCCTCAGGGAAGAATCCTAGGTGTTCCTTATTATGCACACTCAAGAGCTTGTAATTACAGAAACCTGGGAGACTCACAGCAGCCCCAGCCTTTGACCGAATCTCAAGTTCTCATCTCCCACTGGGGTGACCTGTGAACAGGATAATTGCCCCAGACCTTTGCCACAGGCCTCACCCACTCCTAGGCCACAGTGGCCCAGCCTGAGTTGAGGGCCCAGATAGGGACCCTTTGGCCCTGTGTAGGCAGAGGGGCACAAGACAGGGGTGGACGGTATAGCCACAGAGGACTTCTGGGCTTTGCCAGCTAGTCTGATCCTTGCTCCAGTTGTCATCTTGGGCTCAGCAAAGTAGCAACCCCAGACCTAGAACAAATCATGTTAAGTGAGGTAAGCCGACCTCAGAGAGACAAAGAGTGCATGTTTTCTCTCATATGCAGAAGCTAGATCTATTATGCATGGGTATACATGTTAAACTATATAGGACTCTGGACCTTTACACACAGTGAGAACAAAGGAGGATACTCTTAGGGGAGGAACACAAACATGAAATGCCTATGGCATCTGACCATATAAAATAATATTTATCGAAATGAACTCCAGAAAATGGAAACAAGAGGGTTTTTTGTTTATTTGTTACTGTTTTTGTTTCTTTTTGTCTTGTTACTTCATTTATCTGTCTTTGGGAGGAGAAAGGACGGGCACAGAAATGGAGGAACAAAGGGTGAATAAATGCAGCAGTGGTACCCGCTAGACACTGTGTTGAAAATGAACTATACAACTTGTGTGAGGAGATGGGAAGGAAAAACTGGAATAGACTGAAGCAAAGGGTAACACTGTCCAAAAGAAATATACTCATACTTAGGTAAGTTTAACCCCTCTTTATATCACCTTTCTAATAACAATAAAAAATGATTTTTAAGCCGGGCACTGGTGGCTCATGCCTCTAATCCTAGCTACTTAGGAGGATGAGATCTGAGGATTGTGGTTCAAAGCCAGCCTGGGCAGGAAAGTCTGTGAGACTCTTATCTCCAATTAACCACCAGAAAACCAGAAATGGCACTGTGGCTCAAGTGGTAGAGTGCTCACCTTGAACTGAAGAGCTTAGGGACAGCCCCTAGGTCCAGGGTTCAAACCCCAAGACCAACCAAAAAAAAGTTTTTAGGAATTAAAAAAAAAGATTACCACCCCCCCGCATGGAAGCATTTATTTATTTTTTTTTGGGTCCGGTTGTGGGGCCTGAACTCTGGGCCTGGGCACTGTCCCTCAGCTCTTCAGCTTAAGGCTAGCGCTCTACCACTTGAGCCACAGCGCCACTTCCGGCTTTTTTCTTTTTGCTTATGTGGTGCTGGGGAATCGAACCCAGGGCCTCAGGCATGCAAGGCAAGCGCTCTACCACTGAGCCACCTTCCCAGCCCCCATGGAAGCATTTATGATAGCTTCTCAAAGTTATAGTCACAAATTCCTACAGACTTAGTGATTTAAAAAGCATTCCCTTTTGGCCACACCCCACCATCATCTGTTATTATTAGTTTTCTTGATAATCATTCTAACTGGGGTGAGGTGGAATCTCAGTGTTGTTTTCATTTGCATTTCTTTTATGGCCAGAGACATTGAAAATTTCTTCATGTGTCTATTGGCCATTCTTATTTCTTCTTCAGAGAAGTTTCTCTCTAAGTCTTTTGTCCACTTATTAATAGGGTTGTTTCTTTGAGGATTTGTTTTTTGGGGGTTTAATTGTTTGAGCTCTAAGTATATTTTAGATATGAGGCATTTGTCTGATATATAGCTAGTCAAGATCTTCTCCCAATCTGTAGGCTTTTTACTTATCCTGCTAGCTATGTCCTTTGCCATGCAGAAACTCTGTTACTACACTGTTGGTGGGAATATAAACATTCAACCATTCTGGAAAGCAGTATGGAGGCTCCTCAAAAGACTAAACATAGAGCTCCCCTATGATCCAGCAATCCCACTCCTGGGCATTTACCCAAATGATCATAAACAAGGTCATATCAAAGCTACCAGCATAATCATGTTCATCGTAGCATTATTTACCATAGCTAAGATATGGAATCAACCCAGATGCCCCTCAGTAGATGAATGGATCAAGAGAATGTGGTATATATACACAATGGAATACTATGCCTCCATCAGAAAGAATGACATAGTCCCATCTATAAGAAAATGGAAAGACTTGGAAAAAATAATATTAAGTAAAATAAGCCAGACCCAAAGAAACATAGGCTGCATGGTTTCCCTCATTTATAATAACTAGAATATGTCTAGGATATTCTTAGCAGAGGATACAATGGCTCAATAGTGATGTGGATATTACCATATAAAATGATGCTTATTGAAATGAACAAAAAATGGAAGCAATTCACTGTTTTTGATGTCGGTATAATTTGTGGAGGGGAAGGGAAAAAACAAATCTTTTAAATAGGGATACAGATAAATTGTTTAAATAGGGATACAGGTGAACCCATTGCAACAATGAGATGTACAAGTCTTTATGTCAAAAACGAACTTTACAACTTTGGTGGTGGCGTGAGGATTGGGTGGGGTGGCAGGAGGGGGGAGGATGGGGAGGGATGGGAAGGGCAAACAGAGGAGGAGGCTACAATGCTTGATAAGAAATGTACTCATTATCTTGCCCATGTAATTGTAACCCCTCTGTACAGTATGTTCACAATAAAAAAAAAAGAAATGGAAGCAAGAAGTTGTTGTTGTTGTTGTTGTTGTACTGTTTGCAGTTCTTTCTTTTTTCTTTTTTTCCCCTTTGGTTGATTCTCTGTTGTCACTCTTTCTTATTTCTGTACCTTTTGTCTTGTATATATGTTTATCTGATTTGGGGAGAGGAGGAGAAATCACAGATCGGGTGGGACAGGGGGTGAACCAATGCTACCCTGATGCTCACTAGACACTATGTTGGAAATGAATTTTACAACTTGGGAGGAGGGGAGGTACAGGGAGGGGAAGTAGGAAAAAAGAGGGAGGGGTAATAATACTGTTCAAAAAGAAATGTACTCATTACCTTAATTATGTAACTGTAACCCCTCTGTATATCACCTTTATAATAAAAAATTTAAGTATAAGTTTATATAGTTTTGAAGTTCAAGTCTCCTCTGGGTAAAATGAAGGCCTGTCTCTTATTGGAGCTCCAGAAGATTCCAGAGGGCTCTGGCTCTCTGGCCTTCTTCTCCTTAGGAAGGTCTTTGGAGCAATTAAACACAAGTACCTAGGCAATCCCCCACTACGTGTCTGGTCAGCTGACTGGCAGCCCTCATGCCATCTGCAAGCTTATGTCATTCCCTACCTCCAATGGGAAGGGATCAGGATGTGGGCTTGGTTTGAGGGGACCGTCCCATCATCTCCCATGGGGTCACTACCACATGTTCAAGACCTGGCAAACTACGAATGCTGTCTAATGTCCTGCTGAACGCTTTGGCCATGGTGGACAGTCAACATGCATAGCAGCACAGGCTCTGTTCAAAGGGCATCACATGTATGAATTCAATCCTGGTGGTTCTAGGAGGCATGTTTTGCTACCATCTGCACCCACAATGAGGAAACAGAGGCAGGCCCATGTTGCCCAGCTAGTGGGTGGTAAAGCTGGATTCCATCTCAAATATACTAGGCCCTTACTTCCCATCCAGCCCTCAGCTGGGCATGCTATGTTTCTGATGTCATTCATCTTCATAGTGGACCGTGAAGGAGGAGGTGGGTGCGGCATAAACTTTAGTGGAAACAGGTACAAAATAAAGCTGGAGGTTCAGCTGGGGCATTCTGGGAGATAACAGGGGCTCGGCGGGGATAATAGTTTTCCTTTGCTTCCAATAAAGCCTGTGTCCCTAGAGACCTTAGACGGCTATGACACCACCCTTATTTATGGGGCCCCTTGGCCCTTATAGCAAGTGCCCAGGCTCCCCTGCCAACCTGAGGTGGGCCATGACCTTCACCTGGGCATGACGGAGCCGAGCCTGGCAGCTCTGCCTCCTACAAACATCAAGAGACAAGAACCAGCTTTGAATTTCACCTCGGGCTCGAGACATGGTGCCCATTTCCCAGATGACCCCTACAGTAACCATATGACTGAGCCCTGTCCATGTTCCATATGTCCTGAGCTGTCTCCTTTCTGGGTGCTGGCCTAGTTTCCAGCCACCCCCCCACACACACATACACCTGACAAGCTGGCCTCCAGAGCACACCCTCACTCAACTGCTCCCTACCACCTATTCTTTGAGGCCCTGAGCTCCGCAAACCACAGTAAGCCCCTCTTCCTCCCCCCTCCCAAGCCCTCAGATTCCCAGCAGCAAGAAGAGAACTGGGCTGGGCCAGGAGACGCACTCCCCTGCCCCCTCACATTTTCATAGCCAGGAGCAGGGACACTGGCTGGTGCCCGCCAGCACAGTGGGGCATCGTATTTTATGTTCCTGCCAGCACATTTTTCTAGGTCAATGTCAGATCAGGGAAATCCAATACGGCATGTCCCAATGTTTTATTTGAAAATAGAGAAGTTGCTTTCCAAAATAAATAGTGTTTACAAGCAAGGTCTGGAAAAGCTTCTATCAATAATGGATTTGGGCTGAAGAGGACAGGCACTTCCTGCCATGACTATTAGCAACCCCAGTTTCAGCCTTGAAGAGGGTGGCTTAAGGGAGAACATTTGCACATTGTTCTGTGTGTGTGTGTGTGCGCGCACGCGCGCGCACGCCCATGCGTATTTGCACATATCCTCAAGGGCATGGTTGGCACAAATATGTAAACTGGAGAGTTGTGCACATGTATGCTGCGTGTTTGTGTTGTGCAGGCCTGTGCACATATGTCCTCTCTTGGTCCTCTCTCTTTCACAGGCACTAGCCCCACTTCCCTGGCACGGTGGTCTCAGCCCTCATACTATTCTGTGTGTTGACCAGTGGCAGCGCTGCAGTCTAATGACTGACTGTGGCATGCATGTCCTTTGTTTCCTCTCGCTGCCCACCTGTGCCTTCTCTCCAGTCTGATGTGACCTTCTGGCACAGGCCAATTGAGTCTGTTTCTGCCTTGGAGTTGGGACCCAGTTGAGCTCAGGGTGAATTAACAGATCTGTGAGTGGCTCCTGTGCCATTCTGGTGTCAGCATTTATTGCCAGTCCCCCTCACAGACCTTCCCCCATGCACTGCCTCTTTCCCAGCTTAGTTCCCCACTTACCTGGTAATCACCTACCTCAAGATCAACTCCAGCATCTTAGCCCAGCTTCCAAACTTTTCCCTGTGCAAACTTAGAAGAGCTACCCTTTCCTGAATTAGTTCAGGCCCCTCCCTGCTGCCAATCTTCTCTGATCATGTGGGCCCTCTGCCTAACACATCCAACTGGTATTTTCCTCTCATTGCCTCTGCAGCTCATACCCCAGGCAGCCTTCAGACCTGGTCTAGTCCCCCCACTGCTCTGAGGCCTTCTCAGACAAACCTCATCAACTCAGAGTCCCCACATCTCTGGCTCACATACTGCCTGGGAGTGATTTCATCTGTCCAATGGTTCCCCTGTCTCCCCCTCAACTAGACTACGGTGTTTTTCCAGGTGAGAATCAAGCCTGGTGCTCCCCACCCAGACCGGCACCAGACATCTTACAGTCTTGTATTACTGGGCTTGTGAAAGATGGGGTTTAGGGGAGTCAAGAAATCTCTGGAATTTGAATGGGAACCTTCTTCTTGCCAAAGGCCATTTGGATATTATATCATCATTCTTGGGCCATAGAAAATTTAGCAATACAGGAAGATGGTCAAAGGCAGCCAGTGAGAAGTTTATGAGAGGTAGAGGTATCTGTCCATTTGCTTAGTTCCATTAGCCATTGCTCACTAGATGGCCACACAAGGCTAGTAACTACCATACAGAATACTACAGGAGTATCTATCACTGGAAATTCTCCTGGGCAGCACTAACTCTGAGCTGGGTCGAAAAACATCCGGGCCACAGGCAATATGAAATCACTTGGTACATTAGAAGCTTTCCTTCCCTTCACCGTGAAGGACCTGCTCCCAAACACAGCTGGAGAGCTCCTGACCACATCTGTAGATCAGGATTACAGCCAAGAGCCATCAGTGCTTACATGATCATACTCTTTTAATAAATTCTTTTTCTGCCCAGCAGGTACCATTTAAGTAAACAACCTGTCAAAGTCTGATTTGTAGCACCGAAATACAGTTAGCCTCTCTGATGGTATTCCATAGGTCTTAATTATCTGCACACCAGTAAGTAGAACCTAGCATATAACAAAGTACATGCTTTAAAATCTCTGCTTAAGTTGGTTTCCTAATGTAATGACACAGGACAAATAAGTAGTATATGTAATTCACATCATTAATTCACTGTTTTTCACCTTAAGGACTGACTCACTAAGATCCTCAGTTACTTCCAACCCAGAGTATCAGTGAACCACCATTGGAAAGAACAGGGCACTCAGCTTGGGCTGAGTCCCTGTTAGGTGTGTTATTGTTCTGTTCCAACTATGAATTCAAGATGACCATGTTACTCCCACTTAATGGTAAGTAGAAAATGAGACAAAAAGGCAAAAATGCAAGATTATTGGCAAAAGCTACTTCTTTTCCCTTTCTTAGAGCAGTGAGCTGAAATTTGATTCTCTGTGATTCTCAAGAAAACTGAAAGATGAATTGAATATAAGTCCATTGCTGTACACTTACTGAAAAGAGAGATCTCTGGAAAGAAGCCTGGAACATGTGTCTCCAGAGAGGACTGGGCAGTTTGGTAAAGGCCTGCATAGTAACTTTTAGTCTATGCAAGGCTTGCTTCCAACTCAGCACCAAATGCACAGTCTGCCTATCTTGTGGCAGACCCCAGCAGTTTGTGCCAATGCAGGGACAGTAAAGCAAGGCTTGCCTCTCACCAACAGCTCAGAACATACTTCACATATGTCTTTGCTGCCAAGAAGCAGTCACTGGGCAAAGGACTGTACTGTAGGACTTGAGCTAAATTTACCTAGTTTATACCTAGTCACTAGATCAGAGGAAAAGTCAATTATGTACTGAGATCAAGTTTCATGAATGACAGAACTATATCTAAAGCAGACTTAAAATATTCAACATTTAAGCTAAGCCATGCTATAAAGGACACCTCACGATGGAAATGAAAGTCCAGCTGGACCTAGACAGCTTGTCTCCATCAGTGCTCATCCTCCACCAAGCTATTCTTGTTGACAGCCCTTTGGCGCCCCCTCCTGGCCACCTTGCAGATGCCGGTACATACAGTCAGCCAGGAGGCAGGGAGGGCCAGCTATGGTCACTGAGCTCTTCTAGGTTAGCTTCCTTTCATGTATATAAAATATACTCTGCCAGCATTGCTTCTGAAAGGTGTAGGAGAAGCAGCTCAGGGGATGCATAAATCTGGAAAGAATAGAGTCCAGATTTCAGCCCCTAACTCTGTCAGGCTCTGCATTTTCTGGGAAAAAGTAAACCTGATCCCTAGTAGTAGCCACTATGAAAGTGTTTGTGGGGAGCAAGAAAAGGGTGTAAAGGGTGTCTGGTCCTAGATAAGGAGGATTGGATGTGGATGAGGAGAAGGAAATCGTCATGTGTTCAAGGAGGCAAGACTGGTGCTGAGCTGGAAGGTGGTATGCTGGGAAGCCAAGGGCTCAGTGAGGCTGGCAGTGAAGGTGTGTGTGTATGGACAAGGCTGCAGAGGTAGCATATAGCTCACCAAGGCCTCCTTCCTGCAGCCTCCACTTGTCCAGCAGGCCCCAGGGTGAAGCTCATGAGGCTCCTGAGTGTTACTGTTTCTACTGTGGCTGTCTTTGACAGGTTCAGAGCAGATGGCAGATACCACCAAGGGGTATGGAGCAGGTGGCATGGGCCACATGTTTTGGTGGGATACAGGGAGTAGGGAGACCCAAGATAAGAGATGAGAGACTTGCCTCATGGTCAGGCAGCACTCCTCTTGTTTCCAGGCCTCAGTTTCTCCATCAGTGAGCTGATTGGCTGATGGTCTCCACCAGGTTCTGGCTTAACCATCTGGGGCTTACTGAACAGGAAGAGACAGGTGGGGACATCATGCATTAGGGGATGTATTTGCCCAGTGGCAGGAGTGAGGGACTGCTTCTCCAGGGTGCAATGGTATACACGGAGCTGATAGATCTGAGGTTCTCGGTTGGGAGCAGGAGGTCCAGGGGTTATAGGGTTGGGGCCTCTGGATCAGACGCTGTACTCACAATATTCCTCTAGGGCACAAAGAACATAGAAACTGCAATAACCTACCCTTTTCATGCCAATAAATGTTCTACTGATTTAAAAATTCAAGAACTAGTAGGGTGCCAGTGGCTCAATCCTATAATTGTAGTTACTCAAGAGGGTGATATCTGAGGATCACAGTTCAAAGCCAGCCCTGGCAGGAAAGTCTGTGAAACTTTTATCTCCAGTTAGCCACCAAAATGCCAGAAGTGGAGGTGTATCTCAAGTAGTAGAGTTCCAGCCTTAAGCAAAAAGGCTAAGGGACAGCACTCAGGCCCTGTATTCAAATCTTAGTACCAGAAAAAAAAAGTAAGAACTAGCCCTAGTTTAGCACTTATTGATAAAGGTGGAGCTCAGGGTTTGGGTTGGAAACTTTGGTTTACCCCCTCCCCTTTGGTGAGAACATGGGAACAGAACCCCTCCTGCAATCTCTCCTCTTCACTTTCTAAATCTCAACCAGCCAGGAAGATTTTCTTGTCTGCCACAGTACAAGTTAGTCTCTCCCACCAGGGCCTTTATAATCTTTTTGCTGTTGTTGTTTTTACCACTTCCCGCTAAGTGACTATGTGCACTCCCTTCCCTTCTCCTGACCTGTGCTGTTCAGCACCACAGCCACTGGCAACATGCTACAGAGCACTTGTGATGTCAAGAGCCCAAATTGAAATGTAAGTGCAAAAAACCATAGGATTCAGGGCTGGGGAATTGGCTCAGTGGTAGAGTGCTTGCCTCACATGCATGAGGCCCTGGGTTCAATTCCTTACTACCACAGAAGCAGAAAAAAGCCAGAAGTGGTGCTATGGCTTAAGTGGTAGGGCACTAGCCTTTAGCTGAAGAGCTGAGGGACAGTGCCCAGGCCCAGAGTTCAAGCCCCCACCACCGACAAAAAACAAAAAAAACCCCACATAGAATTCCACTAGGTTTAGTATTCTATGAGAAGGAAAAAGAAGATGATCAAATATCTCATTACTGAATTTTATCATTTATTTATTCATATATTTATGATATAGTCTCTCTAGGTAGCCCAGGCTGGCTTCAAACTCTTCAACCTTCTGCCTCAATCTCTCCCAAGTGCTGGGATTATAGGTGTGAATGACAACACCTGACTCTTAATTTTACTTTAATCACATGTTATAACAAGAGAACTGGATGTATTGGATTAAACAAATACTATGAAAATAATTTCATAGTATATGTTGTGCTTCTTTGAATGGGGCTACTAGAAACTTAGACTTTACTTGAGTGGCTTCCATGTGCAGTGAGCATCCTGTTTGCATTGGTCAGAGCTGCAGGGGAGCTGTGAGCTGTGTCAGCTGCTGTGGGATTCCTTGTCACTGCCTCTGGTGGAAAAGTAGGAGAGGGAAGGGACAGCCCCAAGAGGTACCAGGCACCTGCCATCTCATGTCTACCTTCCTGGGACCTTTGCAGTGGTGGCCTTCATGGATCTTAGGAGAATGGCAGCAGATCCTGCTGCCAGCCAGGGAGCTCCCCTCCACCACCAGCACACACTGGTATCAGTGGTCTCCAGGCTGCTTTCCAGATGCAAAATTAAAATCCCTGCCCCTCAGCTCTGGAAAGTGATCCCTGGGACCACAAGGGGACGCTGTTCCCACACCCTCCATCCCCAGCACCTTGACACTCACCCCTCCTCCAACCTTGGGCCTTATCTACATCCAACAAAAATATTTTTCCCTGGACCAGTTGTTGAATTTCTTTCTCAACCTTCAGCTGCCAAAGAGGGTTCGGACTCAAGAATTATCCCTGAAACAGCTAGCAAGTTAGACTCATGGCCAAATCCCCCACTCCACCAGGATTCTCTACCCAGAGACCCTCACTAGCACTACATATGTGCATACATGCAAATGTGCACATGTACACACGGGTGCCCATGTACCAGGCACACATAATCTGCAATCAGAGCAGGGTAGCTCCCAACTACAAATTCACAAAGCAGAGCAAGGTTGGCTCTGCAGATTAGTTAATGGTGGTTTGGTTTTCCTGTTTATGTTTTAGCTGCAGAATTTTTCTTTGTTGGGCTTATTTGTTGTTGTTACATAATGAGACCATAATAAGAAAGTAAGTAAGTACATTCAATAATAAGATATTTGATCTAGTATTCTTTTTTAAAAAAACAGAATGCTAGCGCCTGTGGTGTTTGTTCACATAGTAGCTAATATTTTTTTCTCCCACCTACTTAAGACTGCTATGAATTAGATCTTAAGACTTAAAACAAGAACATTTAGCCAGGTATTATGGTGCACCCTTGTACCCCTGTAATCCCTCTACCTGGGAGTCTGAAGCAGGAAGATCAAGAGTTCTGGGCAGCCTAGGCTACATAGTGAGACCCTATCTTAACCCCCCTCTTCCAGGACAGAAAGACACAGAGAGAGACAGAGACACACCAAGAGACTAAGAAACAGAACATTTCAAAGTGTGACCACTAAAGAGCCAGGCAAAACATAGGCTGCCAGAAAGTTCCATCCACCATCTGCCATTCTGCTGTGAATTAGAGAAGGCACCTTCAGACAGGAGCCTAGGGAAGGAATCCAGAATTGCAGCCGGTTTGGGGTCTAAGGAAGGGTCGCCAAATTGTTTTCAGAGATAGCTGAACCATGTGTAAGCATCTTGAGAGGTAAGAACGGCCTGAAGAGACCTCATGGGGGATGTGTGTGACAGCAGTGTGAGACCCCCGGCCAATGGCCACTAACCATGTCTGTCCCTGACCCCCAAGTCACATGGCCAGTGCTCTGGGCATGGCATGGGAAGCAGCTGAGGATGCTGAGCTTCCATCTTGCCAGCAGGCTACAAGCTCCCACCCATAGAATGCAGAAAGCCATACATGCAGGAAGACAGTCCTAGGCTTTGTCCACAGTGAAGCAGCTGTAGGGTCATTGCCCATATCTAAGAGGGGATTAGACTTAGGGAAGGGGTCACTCATGACCCTTGTTATGGAACAGTAAGGCAGGCCTTATGCATGGGCCTCTGTACCTGGTTCTCTGCGACCTGAGGGAAAGTGGAACCAGGCCTGACTATGACACCAGCAGGTGGCAGTGTACAGGTAAGCAGAGTCAGGGTCAGTGATGGAGGGGAAGGAAGATTCTGGCTAACCAGATCTAATAGATTTCTTGCTGGGCAGATCAGGGGGCTCAGACATCACCTTGGTGGGAGAGGGGTGGACAATATCTCACTCTCATTTCCTCCATCCAAGTTACCCGTTGGCACTGTGTCTGGGAATGTGTCTGCCGTGCCTGCCAAGGACAGAACAGTGTGAGGAAGATGAACACGTGACAGAACCAGGCTGCAGAAGAAGTTGTTTTGCTTCAGCTCTGACAAGGCCTGATGGAACCCAGAACCAGAATGTATTCATTTCTTCCACTGTGGCTGGGCAGGGCTGTGAGCCAGACTGTATTCAATGCCAGCACCACGGAGCTCAACAAAACAGAGCCCAGGACGTCTAGCAAGTCCCAGACACAGATGCAATTATGAGACGACCAGACAAAGGTGACCAATTCAGGACTGGGTGCCACGTCAGCACGTGGAAAGACTCCCAACCCAGAGGGGGAAGCCAGGGAGGAAAAAAGAAGGCACTAGAAAAGAAGCAGAAAAGCCTTTTTTTTTTTTTTTTTTTTTTTTTTACTTTGGAATGCTATTGTGGAAAAACTCCAGGCTTTTCTGTCCTGCCCAGTACTTATTTTTAAATAGTCCTGTTTTTATTTGATTTGCTGTTGGAAGTTACTATAATCCTCACCCAATCTTGCCTCTCAAAGGTGACCTGTGGAAAGTTCTAGAACAACTCTTTCTGCCTCTCTCCCTGTGGTTCATCCCACCTTGCATAACGTTTACTCTTCTTAGTTAAGCAGAACTAGAAACACGAATGCAAAACATCTTAGGTTTTGGAAGAACTGTTAGCTAGGATTCTTTCATGGTGAGTAACATAATCTACTGAACTAGTTTTAGAAGATAAAAGGGGGGTGGGGGTGGGATGAAAGCCCTGCACTGGTGGCTCACACCTGTAATCCTACCTACTCAGGAGGCTGAGATCTGAGGATCCTGGTTCAAAGCCAGAAGTCTGTGAGGTTTTAACTCCAATTAAGCACCAAAAGGCTAGAAGTAGAGCTATGGCTCACATGGTAATTTGCCAACCTTGAGTGGGAAAAGCCTTGAATGTAAGCCTCAGTACTAGATTAAAAGTGGGGAGGAATTATTATAAGGGCAGGAGTTCCTGACAACCTCCAGAAGGCCGGAAGTGGGCACAGGAGAGCTGAGCATCTCAGGATCTGCCTGCTTTCCTCCCGTCCAGCATTTGAAGGCTTGCTTTCTGTCTTTGTCTGTGTCTGTGGGCATGGGGTAAAACCCCTCCAAAGACCACAGCCACAGGCAGGAGGTCCAGCATGTCCAGAACAAGAATGCACTTGGCCTGGTTTGAGCAAGGGCCTGCCCCTGACCCAGTCAGCAACCACAGAGAGGAGGTGCTGCCCAGGCTGCTCTCAATGGATAGAGAAGGCTCCCACAGAAGGGACAGCGGTCCTCATTAAACTCTGAGTCACTTCAGAGGCTTGGGTTAGCCCCCAAGGAAGTCAGACCTGACCTTCAATTCCCCCCAAAAGCATAACTGTCTCTAGAGGCCAGGAGAACGTCACCACATTATCAGTCACCCTCATTTCCCTCCAAGCCCCACCTCCTTCCACAGTGTACATTATAATGTGTATCAAGGCCCATTTCCATTTGCTGTCCAATGATAATTCCATTGTGTGGACAGGTCATGTCAAATTGTCTAGCATTCAGCAGTTGATGGTCACTTGGGTTATTTCTATATTTTAGCTATTGTAAGCAATGCTGCTATGAATGTCCATCTCTGAGCTTCGTTATTGTTTGTTATTTTTTGAGACAGTCTGGTTATGTAGCCCATGTTAATCTCAGAATCATCCTCCTCCTGCTTGTGCCTGGCAAGCTCTGGGATTACAGATGAAAGCTACCTCACTCATCTCCAAGCTTTTTCTTCTTTAACATCATTTGTGTGTGTGTGTGTGTGTGTGTGTGTGTGTATGAGAGAGAGAAAAACAGACAGACAGACAGACAGACTGAGACAGACAGACAGTCAGACAGACACTCCTTTATCTCCAATTTTTGTACAGGTACTTCCATTTCTCTTGGGTAAATACCTAGGAATGGAATTGCTCCCTTACTTGGAAACTATTCCGCCATTTGAAGAACTGTTAGGCTCTACAAAAGTGTGTGCACTATTTTACACCATTTATACTTACAGCATGGGATGAGGATTTCAATTTTTTTTGGAGGGGTGTTGGTCCTGGGGCTTGAACTCTGGGCCTAGGCTCTGCCCCTGAGCTCTTCAGCTCATGGCGAGCACTCTACCACTTGAGCCACAGCGCCACTTCCAGTTTTCTGGTGGTTAATGGGAGATAATAGTCTTACGGACTTTCCTGCCTGAGTTGGCTTTGAACCATGATCCTCAGATTTCAGCCTCCTGAATAGCTAGGATTATAGGCGTGAGCTATTGGCTCCCAACTAGAGGATTTCAATTTTTCCCTATCCTCATCAGCATTTTTGATGACTTTTTGATTCCAAGAGCCATTTCAATTGTTTGCTGAGACAGGATCTTGCTACACAGCCCAGGCTGGCCTTGAATTAATGATCCTTCTGCCTCTACCTCCCAGAGTACTGGGAGTACTTCACTTGGCTCCAGGAGCCTTTATGCAAGGCCTGTGGGTCAGATATTTTCCTCATGGCTTCCCTGGGACTGCTTACCAGAAGCAGGGAGAAATGGTTCCTGGGCTTACTATTCAATGTTAGCATGGGGCTGGCCTGTGTGGTCAGTGCTAGGCCCAGGGCTGGCCTCTGAACCCCCAATGGTGGACAGCCTAACTTTACTGCATGGGGGAAAGGGGATGGTGTAGGGAAAGCTGATAGAAGGGAATGGCCAGGTGCTGCAGAGTGGCGCTCTCAGGTAACTAACACCCAGCATAGAAGAATCTGCCACATGCCAGAAACCCACACATAACACCTGCCATCCTCTTATCAGGCTAAGGTGTGAGCCCAGAGGTCTGTGTTTAGGTGACGCAGCTTAACAGACTCTGGTGGCTTTATTGGCTCATGTGTCTTGTAGCTACCCCCTTTTCATTATTTCTTCTCTAGGGATTTGTTTTTTACATCTCCAACCTGCTCCCCTGACATCTGGTGCAAGTTCATTGGTTTTTTTTAAAGTTGAATAAAGATATTTTATTGGAACTAGGACTGAAATTCTAGTCTGCTATTTATGGCCAAAGTATTTCATGATACAAGGACAAATTAAGAAACACACAGAACCATGTGTGTTCCCATATTGGGAACTTGTTTTTGCTTCATATATACTCTCATAGCATTTATTAAGAATCAAATATGATTCCATGTTTCTTAAAAATGTTAGTCATACATGCCTGGGAGTACAGCTCAGAAGAAGAGTACGTGCAGAGCACACACAAGACAATGGTTCAATTCACAGCTCTACAAAATAAGTAAATCGGGCTGGGAAGGTGGCTCAGTGGTAGAACACTTGCCTTGCATGCATGAGGCCCTGGGTTTGATTCCTCAGCACCACATAAGCAGAAAAAAAAAGCCGGTAGTGGCGCTGTGGCTCAAGTGGTAGAGTGCTAGCCTTGAGCTGAAGAGCTGAGAGACAGCACCCAAGCCCAGAGTTCAGGCCCTACGACTGGACCCCCCCCCAAAAAAAGTAAATAAATATAAAAGAAAAGAAAAGCCAATCATTTAGTAGTTAAATAAATAATGTTGAAGAGCAGGATAAATAGTATCTATTTGAGGTATCTGAATAAAAAGAACATCATACTAAGTATGTCTTCAAAACTAGAATTATTGTTAGCAGTGAATCTAGCAATAGCTCTGTATTTTGTTTTTTATTGTTATTATAAAGGCAATATACAGAAGGATTACAGTTACATAAGTCAGGTAATGAATGCATTTCTTTTTGGATAATGTTTCCCCTTCCTTCGCTCGCTCCCAGTTTTTCCCTCTCATCCCTGCTCACACGTTTGTATAGTTCATTTTACACAGTGTCCAGTGAATACCCCTGCACTTGGTGTTCGAAGAGTGCCATCTCTGTCCAGTGACCTCCAGTTCAAAAACAGATTTAGCAGCTCAGCAGCACCCGCAGATGACTGAGGGAGCCATGGGGCAGATCTTACGCTGATTAAGAGCTTTTGGAAGGAGAGGACACACTCTTGTCTGGGAACAGCTGCCAGCGGAAGTAACTCAGGAGCACAGCCATGTAAGGAGAGCTGTGGGCTGTCGCCAGACTGCGCAGCAGTGAAGGGTGTGACTTTTAACCTCATGTGGATGTTGGAGCAATGTCAGTTGACTCTTCTAGTCTCTTAAAAATGACTCTTCATCACCTGGCTGTGGTTTGGCCTTACTCCAGTGTAAACTGGTACCTCAGAAGAGTATTTAGGGTAGTTCTGATGTGTGACCTTGCTTTTGGTATGAGAAACCTCAAGGACTTTGTCACTAGGAAGGAAGGAAAGAAAAAGAGAGAAAAGAAGGAAGGAAGGAAGGAAAGAAGGAAGAATGAAAGAAGGAAGGAAGGAAGGAAAGAAGGAAGAACGAAAGAAGGAAGGAAGGAAGGAAAAGAAAGAAAAAAGGAAGGAAGGAAGGAAGAGAAAAGAAAGAAAAAAGGAAGGAAGGAAGGAAGGAAGAGAAAAGAAAAGAAAGGAAGACAGGAAGGCAGGAAGGCAGAAAATAAATGATGGATAATTTGGGGGAGAGAACAGTGTTTATATGGTGTTTTTTCTTTCTCTTTCTCTTATTCTTTTCTTTCTTCCTTTGAAGATCTGGCTAATAAACAACCCGTGATTCAATGGGAAAAACATATTTGATATTTGACCCTGATCCCTGGCACAGAAGAGTCTCTTTTGAGTGGTCATGAGATAACTGGTGATTATGACTGAAAGGTAGTTCCTAGTCTATCACCAGAGAAAGGTCAAGGAGGATCAGAGAGCTGGAAATTTCAGCCCCAATCTGGATCTCAGGGAAGAGGAAAAGGGGCTTGACATTGGGTCACTCATCATGGCCAATGATTGTCTCAATCATACCTATGTAATGGGATCTTCTTTAAAAACCCTGGACAGCAGAATTCCAAGAATTACCAAGTGGGTGTGCCAGTCAGCTTTCTGTCATCCTGGTGATAAAATAGTCGATCATCGATTTGGCTCATGGTTTCGGTCCTTGGTCAATTGGTCCCATTAGTTTTGGGCCTGTGGAGAAGCACAGCACCATGGTGCTCTCCTCTTAGTGGCTTCATCCCTTCAAGGCCACACCCCCCATGACCTAACTTCCTTTCCGCTAGGTCCTACTTCTTAAAGGTTCCACTACCTCCTAGTAGAACCACAGGCTGACAACCAAGTCATTGGTATGTGGGCCTTTAGGGGCACATTTAAGAGCCCAAACTGTAGAGCTGAACTCTGTGGTCTTAGGACAAAGGATACAAATACTGAGCAAGTGGTTTGGGGTTTTCCTAAGCACCCAGACAGGACATAGACACTCTGCACACCTGCATCTAGATTGTTCCTGAGTTTTATCCTTTACAATAAGGTGCTATCAGTAGTAAAGCACTTTTCAGGTACTAATAAGAAAAGTACAAAATAGAAATACTAAGCCATTAAAACAAATTATCAAGCCTGAGGATAGAATCACCAGAAGCTTTTTAATTTCTGGCCCTGGGGCTTGAACTCTGAACCTAGATACTATCCCTGAGCTCCTTTTGTTCAAGGCTAGCACTCTACCACTTGAGCCACTGTGCCACACTGGTTTCTTCTGTGATTAACTGGAGATAAGAATATCACAGACTTTCTTGACCAGCTGGCTTCAAACAGTGATCCTCAGATCTCACCCTCCTGAGTAGCTAAGATTCTAGGTGTGAACCACCAGTGCTGGTACATTAGCAGCTTTTATTAAAGCTCATTGTCCCAGTATAGGTGACAGCCTAGCACTTCAAGTGGGATTTGGAGTGGGACTGACCTCTGAACCTAAGGGAGCTGCAAGAATTCCTGGAAGTGAGTATCAAAACCACATGGAATTTCAGGATACCCAGCCAGCATCTGAAGAGTTGGAGAGCTGGTGTTACTGTGGAAATACCACACATTTGGTATCAGAAGTGTTGTGAGCAGAAGCTGCTCACCCTGACTTGCTCAGTGTTCACCATACTCTAAACACTATGCACCTTTCCCACCATTTCATTAATTAATGCAGCAGCATAGCACACAGGTATGGCTGTCTTCCCCATGCCACCAATGTTCAACTCCAGGCAAAGGCTGAGAGATGCCAGGACATGAGGACACCAGATGGAAAGGGTGGGCCAGAAGTGGAATCTCAGCCAGATCTAATGCTGCACTTAGTTTTGAAAAAGGATTTATACTTTTAGGAGAGGAAGAGAAAGGCGTAATGCCTATGTGATCTGATTGTTTAAAATAATATTTATCTAAATGAACTCCGGGAAATAGTCTTTTTTCTTTTTTGCTGTTTTTGTTTTAGTTTCCTTTTGTTCTGTATGTTCATTTATCTGTTTTTAAGAATGTAAGGGGAGGCACAGAAATGGAGGGACAGAATGTGAACAAATGCAACCATGGCACAAACTATATACTATGTTGAAAATGAACTATACAACTTGTGGGTAGGCATGGGAGGGAAAAACTGGGAGAGAGAAAAGGAAGGGGTGACATTGTCCAAAAAGAAATGTACTCTTTACCTGACTTATGTAACGGTAGCCCTTCCGTACGTTACCTTTGTAATAACAATAAAAAATTTAAAGAAAGAAAAACGAATTATGCATTTCTTTCTAGCGTTTTGCCTAGGAAATACATGTTATAGATTTAGCAGGTACAGAAAAGTAGTAAACTGGAGATAGTCCACTGATAGATACCGAGTAACATACCACATATACTGTTTTGTCTTTCTATTTCTATAATAGTATTTTAAAAGTTCAGAGAAGTTCCACCTTTGTGACACACACACACACACACACACACACACACACACATGCAAGTATCTTCCTTTAGTCTGACTGTGGGTGATTGCCTAGAGTTATGTATAATTATTATGTCCAGCTATATTTTAGATCTGACTTCCATAGACGAGAGGGAAAACTCATATAAACATGGGATCCTGTCACTAAATCCTGGAGTTTTAACACTGAGACTAACCCAGGCTGAGCCAATTACAGTGCACATTTTCCTGCCTGAAAGAAGGCAGCATCCTGGGTGATGCTCAGAGCCCAGAGATGACAGGGACTTGGAACTTGGTCTGTAAAATCTTGGAATTGTTACTAGGGAAGCAGGTAAGAGACCCTCAGCCTGAAGCAAACCATGGCAGCCAGTATATAGAAGTCCACTGGTTGAAGGAGGAATCCAAGTCTTACCAAGTTGGGGTCCCCCTGCCTGAGCCATAGCCCTGAGGAATTGAATTCTGGGGCCATGGCTTTGGAAGCCGGTGCAGTCATCAGTATAACTCTGCCTGGAGCCTGGGTGGCACTGCCAGGGAAAGATCCTTAGGAAGGAAGTAGGCCAGTTGTAAAGGCCTAGCCCAAGACTGTAGAAGACCTGGAGCTGAGGCTGGGAGAACACAAGCATTATTAGCTCACAAAAATTCTTTGAAATTATTTTGGAAGTACCTTAAAAAATCTTTAAGAATCAGAAGAGTTACATTTGAAACACTGATTTATGACTTCCTTTAGTTCTGTGACTCTGAGAGTTCATAGAACCTTCTTCCATAGTGGAACATGTCATTCAGGATGACTCGAATCTGTATTCTTAGCCATGGGTATTCATGTTTGGCTCAGAATAAAATCTCTGTGTATGTGTGTGTGTCTCTGTCCCTGTCTCTGTCTCTTTCTCTGTCTCTGTCTGTGTGTCTCTGTATCTGTCTATATCTCTCTGTATGTCTCTCTCTCTCTCTCTCTCTCTCTCTTTCTCTGTGATAGTTTCACTCTATAATCTAGGCTGGCCTCAACTTCACAATCCTCTTGCCCCAGACACCCAAGTACTGGAATTACAGGTATGTACCACACTACATGGCTAATAAACTATCTCATTACTTTTTGAGGTAAGAACTATGTTTTGTATCAACAGTCTCATCTGAGTTACAGCCATTTTTCTAACAATGTTTTTCATCTACTGGCTTTTTGTTATCTCTTATTTTTTTCAACCTTATCTTGCTGAATAAGTTAGGAACCCAGTATTATTTTTTCAGCTGTGTCCTCTGAAATTGTGTTCTGTCTACAGCCTTCTTCTCATGACTCCAAAAGCCTCCACTGACCTCCTTGAGATTGGTTACCAGTTCTTCCTCTTTGGCCTTGTGATTTGAACCTATTCATAAACAGTGGTAAGAGCAAGCTGGAAGAAGCATAGAAAACTTGGAACCCCCTCCCCTGATTTTTCTTTCCATTTTATGTGAGCTCAGATCTCTCTATTACTTGAGCTGGGGTTTGCTTCTTGACTTCTGAAGAGTAAGAAAAGAGGTTCTGAAGGCTTGAACCATTGACCTATTCTACTAGGATCATTACTTGGGAATTTCTTGTTTAGTCCAGAGCTTCATCCAGCAACCTGTGTTTAACACCCACTGCTCCCAGGGGGTCCCCAGTGATTCTGATACTGAAGTTTGAGAATTTCTCATGTAGAAGATGACGGATGCTGGAATGTACTCCTGGCAGGGATGGCAGCCTTCTGGCCAGTGGCTGAATTTCCAAAGCATAACAGCCAAACAGTAAGGGACTATTGTCTTGCAGAGGTAATAAGCAAAATCCTAAGATCCCAAAGGATCGTGGTAGATCCCATGATCAACCCACATTGCTCAAGTTGTGGGAAACAACGGGAGCACTTGGTACAAATGCCTTCATTTGAATTTTCTCATGTTTCATCAGAGAGCTGGGTAGGACTCTTAGCCCAGGAGGGGCTATGGAGAGCTGAGATTCTGAGAGATAAAAAATGCAGCCTAAAATCAAGAATCCTAGCGACAGAACCCAGGAGGGAAAGGAGCATGTTCTGGGGACAGAATGTGTTTATTATGTGAACTTCTGACCCAGCCATCCTGGCAGCTCTGTGCAAGAGGCAGATAAAAGATTTGCCTGTGTCAACAGAAAGAGCTGTCTGCACCGGACACTCCAGAGCCCTTTGTGGTCCCAGCACATTTACTATGGACACTGCCCAGGCCCTGCCTTCCCCAGAGCCTGGCTGAGCTCACACAAAGGGGCTCTGTTCCCTGCTCACTTTGTGATAAAAGGCTCCAAGCCCTGTTGGCCCAGGCGTGGTAATGATGTCCGTGATGACTGCATCTAATGAGCCAGTGCTCTCCAGGGCCTGCTACTAGCCAGGCACTTTGCTGTGTGCTTTGAGGAACTTTCTTGCAAGACTCACAATGATCCCATGGGATAGATTGAGTTCTTCCCTTGCTTGTGGAGATAAGGCTGATGGAGCTCAGGGATGGAGAGTTTTGTTAAGGTCACATGGGATGAGTGATGAAGGACAAGCTCAAACTCAGGGTCTCTGATTTTACAATTAATTAGAGCACTCCCAACAATGATCTTTTCCTCCTCCTC
>NW_012267329.1:1337194-1343772 GCF_000151885.1 Dipodomys ordii
CTCTCTCTCTCTCTCTCTCTCTCTCTCTCTCTCTCATTCACACATACACACACACACACACACACACACACACACATACACAGTGTGGACTCATATGCTTCATAATCAAGCAGACCCCAGACCCCACTCCTCTGCTGTGCTCCAAGGATGATGGGTGATGGCCAGCAATAAGGTCCTCTGGGTGTCTTTCATACTCACCCATGGAAACTTGGCAAATTAAATGTATGTTTTGGATATTCAGTGGCTCTTACTCATGGAAACCCTGAATCCATGTGGATACTCTTTCCAAATGCAGATGGAGTTTCCATTCAGAAAAACCTTGGCATCAATTTTGTCAGAACAATAGTAAGTTACAGGCAGGACCTGAGAAGGCGTGATGAAGTTGGTGGCTGGCACACAGGTCAGGGTTGATTAATACAGAGGACACACTCCTGATGACCTGTCTTTGCTTATCAGGACCTGTTCAGGGTTCCAGAGGGGGTTAACCTCTCTTTAAGCAAGCTTACCTTGAAGAAAATTGTCTTATGAAAATATAAGCAGATCCAACCAGATGCTTCTAAGAATGGTGTCTCAGTTGGAAGTGTGGTAAATAGTAATAGAAAGACACTAACCCAGCTTGAACCAAAAGGGAAATAGAGTCAGCCATCTATATCTGTGATTTTCATTAGTAGATTCCACCAACCATGGTTTGAAAATATTAACCCCAACATCCTGCATTTGAACTCAACTCACATCATTTTTACTGCAATGATATCTTAACTAATACAGCATAACAATGACTTACATAGAATTTGCATCATATTAAATTTCATAAGTAACCTACACATAAAAGGAAGGGTCTGTGGATGTAGTTTACACACAGGAAAGAAAGAAAAAGAAAGGAAGGAAGAAAGAAAGAAAGAGAGAGAGAAAGAAAGAAAAAGAGAGAGAGAGGAAGGAAGGAAAGAAGGAAGGAAGGAAGGAAAGAAAGAAGGAAATAAGGAAGGAAAAAAGAAATAAGGAAAGAAAGAGAGAGAGAGAGAGGGAGGAAGGGAGGGAAAGAGAGGGAGAGAGGGAGGGAGGGAGGGAGAGAGAAAAAGAAAGAGAAGAAAAAAGAAAGAAAAAGGAAGCAAGCAAGGAAGAAAGAAAAAAGGATGAGCACAAATACATGCAAGTACTATAGCATTTTATATTATGAACTTAGCAATCACAGATTCTAGCATCTGTGGAGGTCCTGGCACCAATTCCTCAAGGAGGAAAGATAATAGAAACAACTTAGAGCCTAAAGTTCCATGATGCAGCTGGATCCCAGAAGAACTCATGAAGTCTAGAATCAAGAACTACTCCCTCACGCTGGTGAGTGAAGCAGTTTTTCCTGTCACCTTCCCTGCTCCTTCAGGCTCTTGGGTTCTTCTTTTTTTTAAGGGTATAAAACAATTTTTTAATTTTAATTGTTAGTATAAATGTGATGTACAGAGGTGTTATAGTTATGTAAGTCAGGTAAAGAGTACATTTCTTTTTGGACAATGTCATTCCTTCCTTTTCTCTCTCCCAGTTTTTCTCTCCCATGCCCACCCACAAGTTGCATAGTTCATTTTCCACATAGTGTCTAGTGGGTACTACTGTTGTATCTGTTCGCCCTTTGTTCATTTCTGTGTCCCCCCCCTTATCCTCCCAAACATAGATAAATGAACAAGACAAAAGGAAAAGAAAACAAAAGCAGCAATGAAGAAGAAATAAACCTCTTGTTTCCATTTCCTGGAATTCATTTTGATAAGTATTATTTTATATAATCAGAGCCTTTGTGTTCCTCTTCTATGAATATCCTCCTTTGGTCTCACTGTGTGTGAATGAGTAGAGTCCTATATAATGTATCATGTTCTTGGGTTCTTCTTTAAGTAGCTCTCTGCCTCACTTTCTCCAGCCTCAAACCCAAGCAAGAATTGGATGCATCCATCTCCACTCAGCTGTCCATCCTTAGTTTAATCAGGTGGGGTGGTCACTCTTGTAGATCACACCCTGTCAGCACTCCCACCTCAATTAGATGGACCAGCGATGGAAGACCTTCCTGGACACTGTGAAGGTCTTTCACCTCCCTTTCTTCATTTGTCTCCTCATCTTCTCCTTCATCTTACCATTTTGTCATTGTTGATTTTCCTGTTAATTCATTGCCCTGCATTTATTCAGCATGTCCTTATAAGGCTGGGAAGGGAGGTGGTTGAAGGGAAAATGCCATGTGTGATCTCATGAGGCTTGAATTCTAGCAGACAAAACAGACACTGAAGAGCTAGCAGATAGGTGACCTCTGACCCCAACTCTTGCCATTTCTGTTCTAAGTTATAGTCATAATAATCTATTTAAGATGGAAGGGAGAGGGAAGAAAGGAGAAAAAAATGTATACTAAGCACTCTACCAACAGGGTGGCTCTCAGCAAGATGCATGGGATAAATGGACATGTTAACATGTAATACCCTTGTACAATTAATTGATTTTTTAAACTACTCTGTGCATCTAATTAGCCATGAAGAATAGTTAATTTAAAAAGCAGTCAGGTACCAGTGGCTCATGCTGGTAATCCTAGACACTTGAGAGGCTGACAGCAGGAGGATTGTAGGTCAAGCCGAGACTCAGGTAGAAAAGTTCACGAGACCCTCTCTCAAAAATAACCGTCATAAAACATGGCTGGAGTGTTGCTTTCAAGTGTTGCTTTCAAACCTCAGTCCTAAAAAATAAGAAATAAAAATTTAAATGTAAAAAAGGGTAAAAAGCAGTGAATAATGGTTGTGTATCTACACCCCTCCACCTGTGTGTGGACCCCCACACTTCTCAGATTGAAGCTGCAGCGGGGCCTTGGGTCAATATCCATCATGAACAGAGCTAACAACAAGCAACTTGTGCACAAGAGAGGGTTTTTTGGTTGTATGTTTTCTGTTGTTTGTTGTGTGTGAGGGTTGCCTTTTCCTTTTGCCTTTTTCTCTCTTCTTTTGCCAGTTTATTCACAAAACCTTTCAAATAAATCAATACTCATCAAACACGTCTTTATACCTACATGTAGTCAGTCAACTGGGATAATTAAACAAATATGACTATTCAGGGACTTTTGCTCAGAATTCCTTCATGCTGACACTTGTGTGTGTGTGTGTGTGTGTGTGTGTGTGTGTGTTGGCAGTGAGGCTTGAACTCAGGGTCTGGCCTGGGTATTGTCCCTTAATTTTTTTCACTCAAGGCTAGCACTCTACTATGTGAGCCACAGCTCTAATTCTGCTTTTTTTATGCTTAATTAGAAATAACTAATTAACTGGGCACCTGCCCAGGCTAGCTTTGTTCAAACTGTGGTCCTCAGATCATAGTAGCTAGGATTATGAGCATGAGCCACGGGATCCCAGCTATATTCTTTCTAAAAGAAATAAAATGAGTGAGAGGGAATGAGTGACACTGTCCAAAAAGAAAAATACTTGTTACCTGACTTATGTAAGAATAACCCTTCTGTACATCACCTTTATAGTACAATTAAAAAAATTAAAAAGGAGCCGGCACCGGTGGCTCACACCCATAATCCTAGCTACTCAGGAGGTGGTTCAAAGCCAGCCCAGGCAGGAAAGTGTGTGAGACTTTTATCTCCAATTACCCAAGTGGCAAACGCAAGTGGCGCTGTGGTTCAAGTAGTAGAGTGCTTGCCTTGAACTGAAGAGCACAGGCACAGTGCCCCAGGCCCAGAGTTCAAGCCCCATGACTGACAAAATAATAATAATAATAATAACAACAATAATAATAATGATAGAGGAAAGAAATAAAATGACAGAAATGCAGCAACAGATTTCTTCTCACCGACAGGCAGCATGCATATCTCGGCATTTGTACTCTACACATCCATAAATAATAGAAGCTATTGTTCTGTCTTACAAACATGCACCAATAATTTTCTGAAGATTTCATTTTGCAAATTGCCACTCCACATTATGTTTTTGAGTTAGTGACTTTGTTGCTTGTAAACATTGTTCATAACTCTTCCTGCAGATAATATTCTATTGTTTCTAAGAACTCCAAGTTAATGAGTAGCCCCACCAGAATTACCAAATACCCAGAGGAGAGGGTAGAAGATGCTGGATGGGGTGGGGTGGAGTGGGGGAGAGGCTCCTTGAATTCTAGAGAGCTTAGTCCAGAAGTTGAAAAGACAGTGACTAGAAGCTTTGATTTGGTGAGATGAAGTTGGAAGACTTCTACAAAGGTTGGCAGTCACAGGAGCAGAGGTGTCAAGCCTTTGTGCTGCAGTCAGCTGGTGCCAGTCTCTTCCAGCTCACATTCACTGGCCTTTAGGCTGCTGGCCTGCCTTCTCTGAGTCTGCACTGTCTATGAAATTGTAGCGTTACTTCTCTCATAGGGTTGTGGTGTGCACAGGTACAAAAAAAGCCTCAGGTAAGTGTCCTCCCCAGTTGATACTATGCTGTGGATTCTGGTGTATAGACACCATGCGTGGACACAGCAACGTGGTGCCCAATGTATTTTCTATGTGGCTACTACATTCATCTCCTAGCCCTATGTCATCTCAGATACCTCCCAGCTGGATGTGTAGCAGAGTGTGAAAGTGAAGGGTAAAGCTATGAGAACCAAGTTCTTGCTTTCAAGGTTCACATTCCAGCTCAACCACTTGCTGGCTGCAGGAAAGTGTCCACATTTTATATGGAGAACAAAGTGAGGAATTCTCCCTTTGGGGGATATTGAAAATTTAATGAGCAAGTGGCGCTGTGGCTCAAGTGGTAGAGTGCTAGCCTTGAGCTGAAGAGCTGAGGAACAGTGCCCAGGCCCAGAGTTCAAGCCCCATGACCAACAGAGAGAGAGAGAGAGAGAGAATTCAATGAGTTAATTCCTGTGCCTGGAACATAGTGTGTGCTCAGTAATGACAATGATATTTTAATATATCAATAACTACTCATCACAGCATTTGATTCTCTGAGACTACCAGCTTATGAGGCCCTGGTAACACAAAGGTGAGTCAATTCCTGCCACCTAGGTATTCCTAGTCCCTAGGAAGGAAAAGGCCCAGGAACATGAAGTCAATGACTGATCAGCATAGGGCACGAGCTAGTCTGGAGCAGAGATGGGAAAGAGGGAGAGGTCAGGAGACTCTGAGGACCAAGACTGTCCAGAATAATCAGGGAAGTTGAAGGTTTGAGAAAATATTTAGATATTATTTTTTAAAGTCTAGGTACAAAAGTTTCCAGGTCCATTGCTCACTCTAATGATTGGCCTTTATTTTCTCTTTGCTAAATAAACTCTTTATACCTGTGTATTTTTAAAAATGTCTGAATGCCCTTGCTTTAAGATGAAGTTCAGTACCCATTAAGATAGCTGGTGGGCACTGGTGGCTCAGGTCTGTAATCCTAGCTACTCTGGGAAGCTGAGGATGGCCATTTGGAAGCAGGCAACTCCAAGAGACTCTGATCTGCAATTAATCAGCACAAAGACCGAAGTGGAAGTGTGACTCAAGTAGCAGAGTGCCAGCGTTAAGCAGAAAAAGCTAAGAAAGTGCTGAGTTCAAACCTTTGTACTGGCACACACACACACACACACACACACACACACACACACAGCAGACACTGCGCCTCACTTCTCTGCATCTGCATGCATCACACGTATTAACTAGGAGGTACATAGATTCTACTGTCACCTCCATCTTACATTTGGCTAATTGGACACAGATCATCTGGTTTTGCACAAATCAGGTGGGAAGGCAGAGTTAGCTGCGGGTGTGTGGTCCTAACCCCTCTGCTCTGCTGTCCTGTAGGAGCTCGCGTGGCATTCTGTGACCCACTCAGGGAGCTACACGGGGTCATCCACGACCTTAACCGAGGCCGGCCGGGACAGGCCAGCCTGTGAAGGTTGCGGGTCTCCATCCTGCAGGTTGGCGTGTTTGGCGGCGGTTGGCTGGAGTCAGCCAGGTGCGACTCTGGAAAGCTGTGCCCCAGGGCGGGGCGGGGGGAGGGGGTGGCGAGCACAGGGAAGGGAATGGCTTCCTGCCACCGTGGGTTTTCAAGTCAGGAACAGCAGGCTTAGGGGGTGAGGTCGCTGTTGCCCGGGCCCGCCCTGCCCCTCCCGCGGGGCGCGGGGGCGCTGCGCCCGCGGCGGGGTCGCGCCCTCTTGGTACCGCATCCCTGCGGGACTGGCCGCCAGTGCGGCGCTGTCGGTGGCCGCAGATCCAGCCGGGAGGGGGGGGGGTCGGATCCATGTGGGTGAGGGGGTGGGGGTGGCCGCGCTCGGTCTCGCTGGGAAGGGCGCTGGACTCATGGCAGGCTGACCCGTGCGCTTGCCCATCCAGGATGGGAGCGCAGGAAGAGGTTTGGGGGCGAGCTGGGGGTTCCCAGCCGTACCGCTGAGTTCCGACCTCGTCGAAGGAGGGGTTCGAACCCCGTACGGAGTTGGGAATGAGCAGGGGTGGGGGCGTCTGTTAGTCTATTAGCTCCCCCTAGGTACTAGAATGAGGGGTGCGGAGAGGATCGGGGCGCAGAGCTGGAGTAGCGGGAGTGGGGGACTCCGGGGGTCCGGGAGCGGCTGGATGTGGGACGCGGGGTTTCTGGGTTTCGCGGGATCCAGGGGCGGGG
>NW_012267329.1:1344302-1388544 GCF_000151885.1 Dipodomys ordii
CCCCTTGCTGGTTCTTCCTCTGGGCCCAAAGGTCTGGATCGTAGCTTGTCCTCAAAAAGTCTTGGCTGGACCCTCCCTGGGTAGCTGGGGTCACCATCTGCCTGCCGGCTGCCCGGCATCAAGCCTCCCTTGCCTTAGAGCAGACGCTTGGCTATATCCCCCACTGGAAACTGCTTGCCAGACCCCTGGTGTTCCCCGCGCTGTAGTTTTTCCTAAAGGGGAGGCAGCTCCAGGCCGCTCCCAGGTGCTAGCACCTCCCTTAAGCACTGAGCCTGTTCCATCTTCCCAAGATACAGGATGTGCTGTGGAGACAAAGAGACAGTCCCGAGCTTTGCTGGCCGACCATCTGAGCTGTCTTTGTTTTGTTTTGTTGAAAGGTATAGCAGCTCAGAAAAAGGAAGTTGGGATTCCTAAATCACAGCTACATAAATCGTCAGAAGGTAGTTGATGAGCCTGAGAGGCAACCCTGACCCCACCCAGCAGGACTCAGGCACTCCTCTGTTGCTTGCTAGCAAGGCAAACTGGCAAATCATTCAGCATCCTGATCTTTAGCTTCCTGGAAGGAATTCCATGCTATTATGAGCACCTGACAAACAATAGGTAGCTGTGTACCTGGTACTCTGGTACTTTTGAAAGGTTTGTCTGGCTTCTTCCCTCCTTCACCAACCAACTCCAGTTGTCTCCTCCTCAGCCTTGTGTTACCCTTCCCTCCTCCAAGAGTCAGGCTGGTGGAGTTGTTAGTGAAGAGCACACTGGATTGGGAGGCAGCAACATGGGCAGCTACACCTGAATATCCACTGGATAGGCCTAGATCCCAATTCCACTGCTCTCAGTTTCCTGAGATGACAAAATCATGGTGACTGGGAATATACCTAAAGGATGAAGAGAATCAGGTCTCCTGACTCTGTGAGCTTCAAAAGAAAATGATCTTCCTGGTGATCCTTCTGGTTCTAGGGCAGGTCATCTTGCTTTCCTAATCTGGGTTCTAGAACTTTTCCTGCAGCACAGATACCCAGTAAGGCTGACGAGGTCACCCTGTGCTTTTCTTTAGTGAGACAGTGCCCACTCCCATTCAGAAAGTTTGCAGCATGATTCTGTGGATAGTAGCTTCTGATGAAGTCTGGGTCTCTTCAGCATATTCAATTTGTGTGTGTGTGTGTGTGTGTGTGTTTATGGGCAGGCAGGGGGGTGGGGGGGTGGGGAGGTGTTCAGTGAGACCTTGGTGTCCATGGCTTCTCTGTGGGAGGTATCCATTCCATAGGGAATTTGCCAGGGTTCTATCCTCTTCCTTTCCCGTTGCAACTCTGCTGGACTTATGCATAGCTTTATGACTTTTAACTATCACTGGGTTCTAATCAAGGAGTGTCCTCTTGGACTGTAAGGACAGGATGAGAGAGATTGAACCCTGCCATAAAAGGGTGGGGAGGGGATTCCTTAATCTAGTCCCAAGTCTACCATTTGCAAGTGATAGAATGCAGGGCCCAAAATGGAGAAAATGTCCTCATTTCAGGAAAAGGAAGAATTAGAAGAGCATGTGAGTAAAGCAAGTTATCCTATAATGTAGGAGTAAAACAGATGTAACACAAGTGCCTTCCTCTGGAGACACTTCCCACTACACAGTAAATATCTTTATTATTGTAACAGTAGTAATACCACTAGCATCTGATGAATCCTCAATGTCCTGTTTTAAAGTATCTCAAAGTACTAAAATTAATTTTTGAATATAAAAATACCTTCTAAGAATATCTTAAAAATAGAGTAGATGTCGTCAGTAGTTTTTTGGTTTTTTGTTAAAGAGGCATCCAGTACCGTGGGTGTTGGCACATGACTATAGTCCCAGCACTTAGGAAGACCTTGCCCTGCACCCCGCCCCCCCCCAAAAAAAATCAAGAAGCTTCCAGAAAGACCCTTAAGTCTCATAAACATAGGATAGTTGCTATTCAGTTGTTGTCCAAGGGAATTTAAGAAAGAATAAAAAAGGCCTGGAGCAGATGCATTAATTGTTTACATAGCTGCATCATGAGTCTGCTTTCAAGTAACTTCCTGGTGTTTTATTTATTCCAGCTGCCTCAAGCTGTTGATGTCTCTTAAGGGAAAAGACAAAGTAGTTTTACTTGTAGGATCATTAGGAAAAGCAAGTCTTCCAATGGCTTCCATCTGAGACACTCCTATTTTCCGGCTTTATTGTGCTATATATTATTAATTAATGCATGTGGAGGAGGCGGGACCCACAGCCTCTTTCTCACCTCCACTCCTTCATCTATAGCTGGTACATTTTAGCATGTTCTTAGGCCTAGGGGAATGGTTATCAAACCCGCACTTATATCTGTCCAGTTTTTCCTACTGCACTCCCTTTAACAGACACAGATTTAACCAATCCTAAATACCACTTTAAACAACACACACATTCTTCTTCTATGAAATAACTATGGCTTCAGGCTTAAGTTTCTCTTGCTTGGGGCTGTAGTGGTTGTGGTTGAACTTTCCATTGTAAACTGTACTTTTAGCTCATAGTGCCACTGAAAAACCCGGAGCTCATTCTGTTCAAACAACCACTGTGTGGACTGGAGAGGCTTTGCAGGCTGAGCCCCCAGCAAACTGGAGGATATGGGGTGTTTGTCTGTTATTTGAAAGCCAGACTGTACAGTAGCATTCTGACAGGAATTTTTAAAATATTGAATTTTTTTCCCTATTTTGGCAGAGATCTGCTGGGCTATCTTCTGTCTCCTCTTTTTTTTTTTAACTGCTAAATATATAAGGGTCTCATGCTTGAAAAGATAAGTCATTTCATGTCAAGCCTTTCTTCTATCCCTTTCTTTCCTCTCCATTTTGGGAAGATGGAGACTCTTAAGACAAGTGCTGTCTACTGCCTGTCCCCGCCTTTCTGGCAATCTATCTTCTTCCAGAACTGCTTTCCTGCAGGGCAATAGTATGCGAGCAGCTACATGTTCCATATCAACCATTTGACAAGTACTGTGCTAACACTTATATTTCCTGATCTATAATTCTTATATCCACTCAACAAAGTCTCATCCACGTTTTACAAATGGCAAGCTGAGATTTAGAGGGCTTCAGTATCATGCCCGTGGGTACTTTGGAGCAGAGCCAGAACTTCTCTGAGCCCAGAACCATTGTGCCCTCCTATGATGATGCTGGAGGCAACTGCTTATGTAATTCCTCTGTGTGCTAGACTTGTTTGGAGCCTTTGCTGCATAGAAGGTCTCTCCCTAAATATAGCTCGCCTCTCCTATACCAATGTAAGCCAGTGCCCTGACTCTTTTCTCTTGTTTCCCTGCTTCCTAAATTGTTTATGAACTAGTCCAAAACATGTAACTCCCTGTTGCCCATAGCAGGCTTCTTACCTGGGAGCAGGTGGAGAGAAAGGAAATCACCAGAATTAGCTGAGAAAATTGGTATTTGGAGTACCATCAACAGGAATTATAATTTGGCGAGTCAGGGGAGAAATGCAAGCAAATATTTTTTTAATTATGTGCACGACTTTGAAGTCTCCATTTGGTTGAGAAGCAGGTGAACATCTCTGCTTTGGGGCTGCCCCTGGATTTGCCTGTTGATCCCTCTGTACTCTTTCAGCTACATTTCCTCATGCTCCCAATGAGGACCCTCTGTTCATTGAGGAGGAGCTCCTCTATTACGTAAGGGAGTCAAAGACACATGAAAATACCTTTTGAGGATTCATTTTAAGGAATAAAATAAGGAGTTTTCGATGGCAGTATTGGAAAACTGCCAGTCATCAACTAGAATTCACTGTGTTCCTCATTTGAAATTGCTGGAGAGAGTATCTGATTTGCTCGACTATTCTATAATGTGGTCTGCCTTCAGATCCGTTCAACTATGAATGGGTCATATTGTCACCTTCCCTCTTGGCAGGGCTAAGGTGGGGTGATGAATCTGGAAGGGGAAGTTGGGCACTGATGTATGTTGACTGCGAGGTCTGTTATAGATATCATAGAAACTCATGAGACTGGAAGATTTGAGGACATGACCTCAGAAACCTGAAACCAGAGAAGGATAGACAAATGTTCAAGGAGAGTCAGATAAGGCATGAATGCTGGGGTCTGCTGGTGTTCTAGAAGGGTCCCCAGGCATGGTGGGAAAGGAGACATCTTGTGGCCATATCTGCACAGAGATACAGCACTATCTTAGTTTGGGTCCCCGCCCTCTGGACACCATTACCATCAGACCCTGAAACAAAGATGTGAGAACAAATTGTTATTATTCCCACTATCAGGAAGTGGGAACATGATGTAGAAAGGGACGTAAAAGTTGGTCCACCTGCATGTTACTGCTATAAATGGGTTATTTCTATACAAAGGTTACTGCTTTGGGCAATGGGCAATTCCAGTTGGGGCCATCAGAGAGAGATTGTAGACTCTAATTGTCTTGAAAGGGGAGAAAAAGCTGGAGTTCCAATCCCTGGAACCTGTTTCTTACTGGAGCTTGGGAAAAATGAGCAGATGTATGGGGCCAGAGAAGGCCTTGGAGAGACACAGAGGTGATATCGCTGGCATGTATGGGAACTGGTTGCAGGGAATCTCCAGATTAGGGCTCTAGGAGATGGGCAAGCCATCAGTGGCATTTGTATAAATGAAGACGTCATGAAGCATGTTTAAATTCAGCTCGACCTTCTTGGGAATCCATCTAGCCTTCCAGAGCCTTGGTTTCCCTATTTGTAAAATGGAGGCATCAACACCCACCTCCTGTGGGAGGCTGATATAAGGGTGGTAATGTATATGAAACATTTGATCTGAGGTCTTGTCCTAATGCGTACTCAGTGGCACCATCTTTGTAGTTGTAGATGATGCAAAAAAGGTGGTGCTTTTTTCCTAATGGACTCTCAGTAACTAAACAATTTTGCTCATGAATTCCCTTGACTTAACAGATGGAGGCAGAAGAAGCTGCTGCTAAAACGTCATCAGAAGTCAACCTGGCAAGTTTACCCTCCAACTATCACAATGAGAGCAACATAGATACCAAGGTTGGGAATAATACCGTCCATGTGCACCAAGAAGTTCACAAGGTAAGCAAGGTTCTGGCCTGCACTTCCCTTCTCCCACCGTCAGACAACTCGGGACTTATTTACATGTTTCATCCACAAGCCACAAATTCAAACGTGAATGATAAAATATATTAAGAACCAAAAGGAATGAGGATACTATTTGAAAGAGAAAGCTGTGTATTAGGAACCTCAATTGCTTTTGTATTTTGTATTTACCTCTAGGCTTCCTAACATTTCAGGGAAAATGTATGTCAGGAGGGGTTGAAATAGACACCAGTTATGGTGAAAGGCTCCTCAATATTTCCTTAGAAACAACTCAAGTGTGCGTACCCCACTTTCAGAAAGGAAGCCTTCTATTGCCACAAGATTTCACATTTATTCACTTGTTGATTGTTCATTTAAAATTCTATAGCAGTATTTTTTCCAGCCTACCACCTGTCTCAGTGTCTCTTGGTCTCAGATAGTGCATAAGGTTTATTCCTAAACTGGCTTGATGAAGAAATCTAGAGTTAACAGAGCACTACTCTACCCTGGCTGTGAGATATTTCAAGTGTGTTTTGGCAGAACATAGAACACTAAGTCAGCCCATGAGGAGAATCACAAATATTCAGGGTCATTGCTGGAGGTCTTAGTGTTGACATGCTGTTGTGACTGTTATTCTTAACTCTTATAAGCAAGACTTCAACAGCTCCCATCAAAGGGCCTTGTTTGTGCAAATGCCCAGGTTATTACATGATTGAAACAATAGTGTTTCTATGCCCCAGAGCTTAAGAGGAGCAATTTTCTGGACCACTTTACAGCTGGTACTTTACAGCTACTGTAAAGTAGCTGTTGTGTGGCTTTTCTTCCACTGTATAGGAATAGACCCAACTGGATGGGAAAGCTATGGAGTGAATCCCAAGTAAATGAGCGAGTTCCCCAGCTGAACAGATCCCTGTATATTGCTTATGTGAGGACTGGGGGAGATTATTTTATTCTTGGCAAAAACAATATGAGGTCATCCTTTCTGACAGTGGTTAGCCAACAGATTCTGCTGCATCTACATGTTGGGATATCTGAGTGGTGTGAGTTCTATCACACCACTGTGTGATTTTGAAAAATGGTTTCAATTTCCTGACCCTTCCTAAAGACAGTATTGATGTTAATATCTACATTCAATATGGCCAGGGCCAAAGAGCCTAAACCATATGAAAACTCTCTGTCAGCTATTAAGTGCTTTTGCAAGAGAAAGTTGTTCCTACTATTGCCACTGTTAAATTATAACAAACTTGGGTTATCAGCCATAGCTCAGTAGTTCTCCAGTGGGTTATGGGGAGTGCTAGTCTTTGGCAGTGTTCCATGAAAGAGGGACTCAAAAGTAGCCAAGTGTATTTAGACACTATTTTATATATAATATGAAAAAGCTTACAACTCACACATGCAAGACTGTAGAGCTGAACAAAACAATGACAAAAATTTAACAAAATGATATAAAAAGTTCACCTGGAGAAATAAACCATTATTTTTCAAGGAGAGGAATTTCTTTTCTTTTTCTTTCTTAGGGCTGGTACAGGAACTTGAACTCAGGGCATGCCTACCACTGTCTCTTGGCTTTTTTGCTTAAAGCTGACACACTGTACCACTTGAATCACACCACCACTTATGGTTTTTTGTTTTTGTTTTTTTGTTTGTTTTTGTTTTTTGATGTTTAATTGGAGATGAGAATTCTTATGGACTTTCCAACCCTGGCTGGCTTTGAACCATAATCCTTCTATCTCAGTCTCCTGGGTAGCTAGGATTACATGTGTGAACCACTGGTGCCCAGCTAGGACAATAATTTTTTTTAGTTAAAAAAAAGTTAAAAGCATTTTCATGAAGACATGGTCCTTGTCAGGATGGAAATTTGATCCCTTACTGAAAATTAGGCTGAATTTCCAGTTCAGAGTCTTACATTAAAGCTGGGAAGGATCTCATAGATGATGTAAAAATGAGAAATCAGAAAAGAGAAATGACTTGTTTTAGGTGCCGTACTAGATGCTTGTTGGCAACAGAGCCAGGGCTTAGTGAACACAATCTCCTACTTCCTCATCCACACTCATTATTAGACCTGGCCTTAAGAAAGGGCAGGGGTAGGCTGGTTCCATACCACACTTAGCCTGAGGTTCCTCTGCCTAGTTTAGATCAGACAGACAACAGGCAGGAGCATGGGACAGGGCTCCTTTTGGCAGTCTTTAGAATCACGAGGCTGCTGTGACCAGGACCCATCTGCCTCTCATGAAGACATTCCACTCGACACCCAGACCTGAAATTTGTCAGAACAAAAGCTGACACTGAGTGTCAAGTGATGAGCCCTGAGAATAGCAAAAATAGCTCTGTTGTTGAGAACTTGCTAAGGTATCAAGGCAGCGCACTGTCCTGTCACCTCATTTCTTCCTCGTGACCACCCAATGAGGCCGTTGGTGTTCACACCGTCTGGCACTACACCAAGGGAAGCTGTGCATCCCCCTGCACTGGTGGAACTCAGAGGAAGGGGGTGGACAGCCTGGCTGTATGCTCTTGCTTCAGGAAGTGAAAACCAAACCAAAAACATCTTGTGGTATTTTCTCAGAGTTCCAGAGCTCCTTCATTTTACACTTTCTGTCTCTGTTCTACTCCAGATAACCAACAACCAGACTGGACAGATGGTCTTTTCAGAGACAGTCATTACATCCATGGGGGATGAAGAAGGCAAAAGAAACCATGTAAGTTGACATCTCCAGGCTCATCAGCCTTGTGTAACCTGTCTTGGAGGGTGGGGGTGGGGAAGGGAGCAGACTCCCATATACCTTCTTGCTTCTGCCCATATTCCTCATTCCTCCATTCCTGACCACTTGTGTAGTCTGGTAGCAGGATATGTTTCTAGACACCTGGCATCAGAAGCCACAGAGACATTAAACCATATGTCTTTGCATCTTAGCTTTGAGAGATCAAACAAGTACCAGGTAGATAGACTGGGGCTCTGGTAGCAGAGCTGGTGGTATATAAGCTAATGTAGTGCCAAAGGCTCTGGGATGGCCCTCACCTTGTATCATCCCAAACCTGACCAGGTGGTTTGAGAGCAAGGGTACTTTAAATGGAATCCAAGTGCCTAAAGAAGAACAGGCTGCCTGTTGGTCCAAGCACTGGGCTCTGGTCCCAGTGACTCCTGTTGCTGGTTGCCTGGGATTTTATAGGATTATAAAATCTCAAAGTTGGCAGGAAAAAAAAAATAAGACCAAGAATTTGGGAATAACTCAGAGTCACTGGTCTAGTCTTTCCTCTTCAGGTTTAGAAAAAAAAAGTAACTCACACCTATAATCCTAGCAATTCAGGAGATTATGATCTGGAGGATCATAGTTTGAGGCCAGCGTGGGCAGAAAAGTTCACTAGATTCATCTCTAAAAAAAAACCCAGCATAAAGTGGGATGGAAACATGGCTCAAGTGGAAGAGTGACAGCCTAGCAAATGGGAGGCCTGAAATTCAAATCCTAGTTAATATATGAACACCCCTGGGTCTTTGTCACCTTTCCTGGTATGCATGGCCTCCTATGCCCACGTGAATTCCTGTTTTGGGTCTCAGCTGGGAAATTTTCATATGCCCACAGTCTCTTGTTCATGCACCTGGTGACAGGTACATGAGAGCATGTATCCTTGTGCAGCACATAATCAGATATCCAGTATGTAATAGACCCAGAGTGCAGAAGCCTGGCAGGGCAACAGGTCCTCAAGACTTAGAAAGACATGTCATGTTTTTCTTGAGTTCTGCTCAGACCCTGGGGATATGAGCTCACTGACATTTTCTGTGCGCTAGAAGGGATACCTGAAGATCTGACACTTGACTGATGTCTGGTGCTTTTGTAAAAAAAAAAAAACTTATTTTTATTTACTTTTTGTTTATGTGGTACTGAGGAATCAAACCCAGGGCCTCATGCATGCTAGGTAAGCACTCTACCACAAAGCCACATTCCTAGCCTCCATGTCTGGCTTTTTGACAACAGACTCGAGTCTTTTCAAGCTGCCCATGGGCAGGATGTCATTTGGCAGAGAAGGTGTGTCACAGTAGCCTATGTTAAAGTGATCCATCAATGGCCAGGGAGGTTAGATCTAGGGTACACAACATTCTCTGTCCAATCACACTTTTGCCTTGGGCTCTTGTTACCCAACACTGAAGCAGGTCTCAAGCACCATCTTCACAAAGGCACAGAGCTCCTTTATCCAGACAGGAAGTAATGAAAAGGGTCATGGGTCGTCACCACTGTCCCTCTCCATAGTTTTGCAAGTTAATCATGTTGACAGCTGGCTCTGAACTACACTTTGCAGGACAGAAACCATCTTTTAACAGGAAAAGGGAGATTTAGCACTCTACCAGCAGAATCATGTACTGTTCAAGACCTTCCGATACCATAAACAGGGGCTAAGTCATGAGGATTTAAAATTCCCAAATGGATCCATTTAAAAGTAATCACCAAGCACCTCATGTTTGCCTTTCTTTAAATGCTAGTATGTGTGTTAATAGGTATGGTAACTTGAGGCGGCACATGGAAAGTTACAGACAGTAACACTATCTGCCTGTCTAGAAACGGCAGTCTGTGCAAGGCACTGGTCTGTTTTTACACTCAAGTGTGAGGGGGAGAGGAGCCCCATCGCTTGTTATTTCACCTGAGTGCACAGGGTGATGCTGATGTGGACTGAAGTCTTAGAGGGAGCGTTTGTGCTGAGCTTCGCCTGGGCCCTTCACGGGCCAGCGGGTGGCTGACCTATTGTGCTACCTTTGTACAGGGATTAGGGGAAAGTGGCACGTTGGAAGCTAGAGAGTGAGCAAGCCATTATGCATGGATAGGAAGCTTTATTTATAGAAGAGTCCAGCTCAATGAGCCAAGGTGCCCTTTTGAATGGACAGGACATTTCTATCCTGTGTTCTCTTTGATTAAAATCCAGCTTCTAGTGAGAGCTTAGCAGGTCCTACATTTGTTGTCTTTTTGGTTTTACCTTTGAAGGTAATATAACTGAGTGAGTTTATTTTTGCACCTTAACACCTCTAGTGCGTAGCTATAGGTTCACTCAGTGCAGTCTCTTTCTCCCTCTCTCTTTTCTCTCCTCTCTCACTTCTCTTTCCTCTCTCTCCCTCTCCCCTCCCCCTGCCTTCATTCCCACTCTCTCCCCCTGCCCCGCCCCTGTACTGGGGCTGAACTTAGAGGTCTGGGCACTGTCCCTTAGCTTTTTCTGCTAAAGGCTGGCATTCTACCACTTGAGTCAAAGCTCCATTTCTGGCTTTTTTTTGGGGGGGGATCCGGTCATGGGGCTTGAACTCTGGGCCTGGGCGCTGTCCCTCAGCTCTTTAGCTCAAGGCTAGAGCTCTACCACTTGAGCCACAGCGCCACTTTCAGCTTTTTTTTCTTTTTTTTCTTTTTCCCCCGGCTTATGTGGTGCTGAGGAATTGAACCCAGGGCCTCAGGCATGCAAGGCAAGCGCTCTACCACTGAGCCACCTTCCCAGCCCCCATTTCTGGCTTTTTGATGGTTAATTGGAGACAAGAATCTCACAAACCTTACTTCCAGGCTTCAAGCTGTGATTTTTCAGATCTCAGCCTCCTAAGTAGCTAGAATTACAGGCATAAGCCACAGGTGCCTTGCTAGTCTGCATTTTTTAAGCCACTGGGAGTCATAGTTTATTACCAGAAACATCCAGACCATAGATATTTGAGTGACTTCCTTGTTCCAGAGTGTCTAGTGCTAACAGTGCCTTTTAGGCTGTAGATAGTGGACTGAAGGCGGTGCCCATGCATTGCGTTCCCTGCTGTAATGATATTTGTGTTGGAAGCTGAGGGGACAAGGATGATAACTACCGTGACACAACTGTTGGGAGATGTGTATTTGACCTCTCCCCTCCCTCCTTCCCTCCCTCTCCCTCTCTTTTTCTCTCTCCCTCTCTTTTCCTCTCTCTGTCTCCCCCCCTCCCCCCTCTCTTTCTCAGAGGGGGGAGGGGGTTGTGGTGGTGGTGGTGGTAGTTGTGGTATTGGTGAGTGTTTACACAGAGGAAGATGAATCAAGGATCTGCTCAGGCCTTGGGTCGTATATCACAGAGGAAAGACAGGTGTGGTCTGAAGCTTCCCTTCCCTTAATACTGCTGCTGCTGTCATCAGGACAATGATAGGTCAGAGAGTACCTCACATAACCTCCATCTCCTGGAGGTCATTTTAACAGTTGTTCTAGGGGAAGACAGAGGCCTCCTTGAGAGATAGACGGTTCTTAGGAGGATCTACCTCCAGTAGTCCTGTCAGGCTGGCTAAGTCCAGGGAAATGCAGCTCTTCCCTCAGTCAGTCTTGAGACAGAATAGAGAAGTTTGAGCAAGGCATGATAAGGCAGACCTGAGTTCAAGACCTGACATAATCCTAACAGACTTTTCCCTTAGGGTAATGTGAGTTTGTCTACCAAATGGAGCTGATAATCTCCCATTCAGAAGCCTCAGTGAGAATCGCAAGGGCAAGGTTTACAAAAGCTCCTTTGTATGGAGATCATTAATATTGAAAAGTAATTAAAACCAGGCTGCAATTGGCTTCTGCTATAGTTCCTAGCAACGTACGCAAAAAAGGAATTGTGTTGGAAGCTTGCACTGTGTACAAGGCCCGCACTGTCCCTCTCCCCTGGTCCTGTTGCCCTGGGTTTCATTCCCTTCTGTGTCTCTGCCTCCACCTCTGAGTAGATGCCTGGCCTGGAGTTACATGCTCCTAACCACAGGATTGACTCATCTAGTTGGGGGGGGGGGTCACATGTCTGGGGCAGTATTGGGAATGCAAACGAATGAAGGCCGGAAGGGCAAGTCAACATGCAGGACAAGAGGAGTGACTGCTGGTCATCAGATACTGACAGGTTTAAGGCTGAGGTGCTAGGTGGCTGGGTACATGGGGGGTTCTGTAGAAGATGATGGCTCAGTCTGTGTGGATTTCCAGTTCCACAGTGTTCCCCCCGCATCACATAAACAATGTGGTATATTTATGTTTCTAGATTCATGTTTTGAGTTGTCTTTAAACAAATATAAAGCCTTCATGCCTTAACCTAATAGAAAAAAACGATAGAGGAAGTTGAAGAACTACTATTCTGAGAAATGAGTAAGTAAGCTCCCCCCAAATATAGATGAGGTGAATGGGCACTGTATAAGTGGGGGTATTTCTTTTTGAACTATAACCTGGGATATTATGTCATTCATCATTCAAAAAGGTATTTATTAGCCAGGTGCTGGTGGCTCGTGATTATAACACTAGCTACTTAGGGGACTTGAGATTAAGGATCAAAGTTTGAAGTCAGCCAGGGAGGGAAAGTCCATGAGACTCATAGCCCCAATTAACCACCAAAAAGCTGGAATTAGAGGTGTGGGCTCGAGTGGTAGAACACCACTGTGAATAAAAAAAGCTATGAGATTGTGAGGGCCTGAGTTCAAGACTCAGTAACAGCACACAAATAAATAATATATTAAATATAAGTAATTCTACAGCCTATGTCAGTGAGGCTCCTACGGATTTTGTATCAGCTGGTATAAAAGAATAAAAGGACGTCTTCAACAGAAGCTGGATCAGGAAAAGCTCTGTGAGCCAGCCAAGGAGTGAGATACCCATGCTGAAGGAGGGCTTGTCCTGTGTCTGCAGGGCCTTCCCAAGCAAGCCTACGCTTCATAAGATAACGAGTTGCCAGGCAGTCTCGGGGGAGGGGGGGAAATAGGAGCATGTGGTTAAGATGGCAGAGACAGGCTTGGGCTTTGCCTAGTCCTGTTAAAGCTTGAGGCCTGAATTTCCTTTGGGTTGTGGCTACAAAGCTTGTGCCCTGCAGACATCTGGCCACAGGCCTGAAAATCTGGAAACTTTTATTTAGAAGTGGAGCAGCCTGCCTTTATTTGGTGCCATTTGACTGGCTGGATAATCAGCAGTGATTGGACTTGAAGTCACATTAGGTTGATGAAGAACATCTAATCCTGTGGTCTCAGAGCAGTGGGAGAGTCCCTGATCTCTTCTCCCTTGGGTGAACAGCACCTTCCCATCTGGTTTCAGGGATGCCTCTGCAGTGGGGCAGCCCAGGCTCAAGTGTGTTCTGGAGGTATAACCCAGGCCACTGCTCAGAGGCCTTTAACAATATGCTGAAGACCCTCCAGGCCTGGTGTCCTCAGGCTGGGGCTGCACTTCAGATTCAGGTACAGGATCCACTGTGGGCTTTCCACATAGCAGTCCTTGATGACTTCCTTCTCCAGGATTCCCTCAAGGCTTCTAGTGTCTTCCACTTCTCTGTCAGGAACTCCAGGCCCTAGAGGCCCTAGCACCCAAGGTGATCTTCTGGTGGTGATGGTGTTTGAATCACACCAGCAGTAGGAAGAGCATCATGAGAGGTGCCAGTTGAGTTCTGTCCTCTTCTCCAGGGTTAGCTTCAGGGTCAGAGGAGGGAAACTGAGACAGAGAGGGTAAGGAATGCTGGGGCGATACTTGATGCTTCCAGGGGATGTGCAGTCTGCTCCAGCAGGACAAGCCAGGCTGCTCTCCAAAATGAGCAGGAAAGAAGCCTCCAGTCTGGTTCCATCCCAACAGACCATTGGATGGACATGATAGATGGAGAGCCAGCCATTTAAAGACTTGTCCAGATATCATTGTTCTGTCTAGACCTATGGTTCGTTTATAACAAGATACTTTGGTGTGTTTTGGGGTACACAGTGCAGTAGAATTTGGAATTCCAATTGCCATAGGTTCAAACCCCTACTCTAGACAGTGTTGGGCATCCCCCTGAGTACTGAGTCCTGTTCTGCAGGAAGAAACCGTGACAGCCTTAGAAGAGTGTCTTAGTCCAGAGATGAGCTGGCTCAAATATGGTGGTGCATACCTATAATCCCAGTGCTGTGGAAGCTGGAGTGGGAGGATCAGGAGTTCACCCTGGGCTACACAGCAACACTTGAGTGAGCAGGGACGGGGGATGCAATGCATGGGAAATAGTATCTGGTAGTTCAGAGATGTTGAGTAAGTGTAAATTATCCTGAGTGTAAATTATGCTGAATTGATTTCCTGGACCCGGTGGGGTAGAACACAGTTGTTTACTGAATATGAGTGTGATAAATCATCAGAGCTGTTTACTTTGTTGTCAGGTTGTTGTGGCTTCAAATATAGTAATTGAGAAAGTTTCTGAAAGGTGGCAGTGGCCAAGGAGCTAGACCAAACATATGTGTGTATGGAGTCAGGCCTTGTGCCAAAGAAAACGAAATGTTTCATGGAGTTACGCAATTACAATTGCAGAATTCACAGGGTTCATTGAAGTTCCCTCCCTACAAAATGAAAACACATGGCATCCACCTACTGCCACCCGACCTCCACACCTCTAGCAGACATTGCTAATTGATCTCAAGAGTTATTTCCTTATGAACCCAGATAGTCTCAGCACTTGAGCCCACCAAGTATTATTAAATAATGAACTGACAGTGAACTGATAAAGACTGTATTTGAAATCCACGTTCCAGCCCTCTTGAAGAGCAGACCTCCCATTTTATAGATAAGAAAACAGAAATGGGAGGATGTACACTGTGGACCAGGAATTTCCTCTCCCAGGAAGCAGGCGTAGGTGCCCTCGTTTGTCATGACTCAGAGGATTATTAGTAGAGAAGATGGGCTGCCTCATGCTGAGGGAAAAGATTTTTCATAGCCTGGGGCTTTGTGTGGGTGTGGGTGTGGATGAGGGGAGCAGAAATTCATAATGTGAAGAGAGAATTTTCTAGAAGACTCTGAGCTCCAGGAGGGCGGGGGTTATTATTTATTTCAACCAATTGGTGTCTTTAGGGTAGGAAAGGTCATGGAAGCTCACAGCCATAGCTTAGGGTGATCTTTGAAGAGTTTTCCAAACCTTCCCCCTGAGTTGTAAGTTGTATCATTTATGCTGATCGTTATTGAGCAGCATACCCCGCCCTCCCTCCCACCCCCCCCCCCCCACCCCACCATGGCTGAAGCAGAAGAGCAGAATCACAAAAGGACAACCAGGGAAGATACACACAGGAGTCTTCCCAGGGATGATGAGGGCCTTGGGCTCATGGGAAAGGACATCAGAAGAGGGTGGTTAGGAACCCACACACTCTCTCTCACCCTCTCTGGGCTTATAATTGACGACATCAGACTTGGTGCTGCCACTGCAGAGGAGCATTCTCCACCAACCCCGAGGAGCACTTTAAGGAGGTGGCATGCATCTGTCTGAAGACATTGGCTACTTGACTGACTCATTTCAATGATGTGAATGGAAAATTCAGCCACAGGGAAAACAGCCAGAATTTTCCATAGACTCCTAGTTAAGAGCCTCTGAGATGAGGCGGCAGATACCAGAGGCAGCGCGAGTAGTGGTTAGGATACAAGAACACACAGGCTCAAAAAAGGAGAAGGGCTGTGTCCCAGGCTAGAGAGTCCCAGGGACCAGTTTAAAAAGAAGTCAGAAGACTATCCTTCCCAAGCCAGGCAGGCAGCAGGGCAGGCTTAGCTACACCTGTGCAGGTCCCACCACAGGTCTGTTTTGCCCCCATTGCTTCCAGAGTCCTGCATCTCTTGATGCATCTCTGGGAACCTCCTTGGCCAGGGAGGATGTGTTTCCTTCAGCAGACTAGCCAAGTCCAAGGACTGCAGTTCACTCAGCACAGCTGCAGCCACAGCAGCTCCACAACTTGGCAATCGAAGGAAGAGAAACATACCTACTATGTGCCAGACAATGTGTGGCTATGTCCCACACGGTTTTCCTGTCCTTCTGTCAGCCCCTTACTTGCTCACAAAGTAGAATAAGCACTAGGGAGTCTGGGCAAAACTCTGGGGGTGCCTACCATCCATGCATGAAGTCTTCACCTTTGAGCTGAATATCCCTGTATTCTCGGTTGGGCAAAGAAGATGAAGAGAGCCACGTGGGTCTTGATGAGCAAAATGAGGGCAAAGCATAGTTGTTGTTGTTATCTTCCCACCATCAAAACCTTCATTAACATAAACGGCTCAACTTGAAAAGTTAGAAAATTTCAGGTTCCCTCTTTTGGTCCTTGCTGTGGAAGAACTTTGTGGGTAGCATTAGGGGGAGAGGAAGAGAAATTGCTATGGCAGGAAATAAAAATAATCTGAGAGGTTTGGAAGCTCAGAAGAGGCCCTGGTGAATGCCTGGATGTGTCCCCTCCCTGCAGCTTTTCCTGTACAGAGGAAAACAACTTTGTTTTGTTCTGTGTTGCTTTAAATTGTTTTCATCTTTTCCCACCTTTTAAATTTGTTTGCTCAGTTTAAAAAGAAGTTGAGGGAACTCTTTGGGATGTTTGTTTGTTTTTTCTTGGTAGTACAGGGTCTTTAAACTCAGGGCTATCTGCCTGCCAGATAGGTGCTTTACTGCTGAGCCATGCCTCCAGCTTTTTGCTCTGGTTACTTTTGAGATAGAGTCTTGTTTTTTTGTTTTTTTTTTTTGTCTGGGTTGGCCTGGATCATGATCCTCCTATTTATGTATCCCACCATAGCTGGGTACCACCTACTACTATCCCCAGCATTTATCTGTTAAGAATAGTGTCTTGCACATTTTTTGGCACAAGCTAGCTTAGAACCATGATCCTTCTGATCTTAGTCTCCTGTGTAGTTGAAATGACAAGCATTTCTGTGCACAGCTGCACACTGTACACAGCTATTTGTTGACTTGGGATCTGGAGAACTTTTGGCATTGACTGGCCTGGAACTGTGGTCCATTTAATATTTATTTCCCAAATAGCTAGGATTATAGGCATGAGCCACTGGTACCAGTCTTGGAATGTGTTTTGAAAGGAGGGTGATCGATTGGCAGCCCCGAAAAAGTGGTTCTTAACCTTGAGTGTACATCATAATTGCCTCTCTGATCTGCTCAGAAGCTGTGGAAGTTAATTTTGCATCTTTATTTCTAATAACATTAACCAACACTAAATCTCCTTTTATCTTAAATGTACCCCACCCACCAATCACAGTATCATTAGCTGTATCTTTGCAGCAATACCAATCACAAATATATTTGTGTTCTCTTAAAAGTTGTAGCACATCTCGAAATTGCATTTGTGCTCATCACTACTAAGAAATTAAGATAGTTGACTTACCACTAGAACTTCCTATCCATTATATAAATGCATAATGCACCAGATCTCAGAACATTTCCATAGCTAATTTAATGCAGTCATCTACTCTTGCAATCTTGGGTGAGTTTCTTTGCCCATCTAAACGTGCTGTGCTAAGGAGGAGTCCATAGGCTTCATATAGCTGTCAAAGGGACCCATAGCAAACATATTTAAACCTTTTCAGAACACCACTGTGTCTTAGCAAGTCATATAAACACCTATTGGCTGTTTGAGTTCAAACTTACTCCTCTGTCTTTTTATCTAACTTTGCCTAGGGCAGAGACTGAAGTCCTGGAGAAGACCAAGGAGAGTACTCTGCTGCCTGGTGCAGGGAGTCAGATCAGGGAAGGCTTCTATTTGGAAGAGATATTGTGCTGTTCCTTAAATGTGAATCAGCAGGTAGGGGAGATCAGAGATACTAAAAGCATGGATGAAAATCCAGATCATAGTCAGAAAATTGGGTGAGACAACGGGTTAGGAACTGAACCTAAAATCTCTATAGTCCAGGCAGAGTTTGGATTGCACATACCGCCTGGTGAGAGTGGAGAAGATAGAAGGGCATACTGAGGGGCTCACAGCCGTGGTGAACTTCCTAGAGCCCTGCAGATCCAGATTCTGGACATTCTCAGTCCTTTTGTTTTTTTGGCCAGTCCTGGGGCTTGCACTCTGCGCCTGGATGCTGTCCCTGAGCTTCTTTTGCTCAAGGCTAGCACTCTATCATTTGAGCCAAAGTGCCACTTCCAGCTTTTTCTGTGTATGTGGTACTGAGGAATTGAACCCAGGGCTTCATGCATGCTAGGCAAGCACTCTACCACTAAGCCACACTCCCAGCCCTCTCAGTCCTTTTCTAACTAGATTCAGATCTCATTAATGTCAGGTTATAATCCAACTGTGTTGGTACACAACTTTCATCCCAACACTTGAGAAAGGCTGAGGCAGGAGGATTGTGACTTGGAGGCCAGCCCAGGCTGCCTAGCAAGACCCCATTTTATCTATCCTTCCCTTCCAAAAGTAACATTAGCAGCTTACAGGGGGTGAGAAGCACTTCTTTCCTGTGGCAGGAAAGTTAGATCCTATCTAGGTCATCGTCTATTTGGTGTAAAGATTCTGGAAGACAAAACTGGTTATCTTCAGGTTACTGGATGAGCATCAAAGCCAAGGGAGAAGAAATCATTGCAGGGGTACTTCATGGGCCCTGCCTGATGCAATCAGAGCAGACACTGTGAGGTCCCTACTCCCTGGTCACTGGAGGATGCACTTATTTTCCCACTTACTCTTATGCTCTCTCTTTGTCACATTATTTGATTATGCCAGCATCAAAGATGCAGTGCCGACCGACCGACCGTTCCCAGGGCCTGGAAGGCCGCTGTCTCCTCTAATTATGTGTTGATTGAATTAGCCTAGCCTTCAACCTCCTCCAGGACCCGTTGGGGATGTGCATAGCTAAGGGCTGTGTTTCAGGATGCTCACTGGGGCAGCAAGTAGCTGGTGGAGGCGGAAGGTGACTGGTGGCTGCCCAGGAGCTTTTGAGGTGTGACCTGGAGGGGGAGGAGGGACTATCTGTGAGGGCAGCAAAGTTCTTCAATGCCTGCCAGGAAACCCTCTCATGTTTGAGCTTAAGAGAGAACTTCAAATCCCCAGAGCCCTTCTCCCAAACTTCCAACCCCAAGCAGAAGCTGGGTCCAGGAGAGGCCACTCAGGAGACTAAGGTAAACAAGACTGAGGCTGGCACAGTTTTTCTCTGGTCCTTAGCATCTTCTCAGGAACCCAGGATCAGATTCAGTTCCTGGGAAGATCTTAACTCTCTGCCTATTGCTGGGAACATCTCTCGTGGGGACATTCATGTGACTTTGCTCTTGCCTAGGAACATCCCCCATCCCCCCCCCCCCCAGTATGGCAGGGCCTGAGGGTCCTGAGTAGAAACAAGAGCTGAGAAGGGCTTTGTCTGGTTAGGTCTAGACCACCTGTGCCACTGCTCTGCTCGCCCAGAGGAGAGTGGATAGGGCTCCCTGAGGGTACGTGAGGACTGCAGCAGTGAGGTTCAGTGGGTGAGAGGAGACCTGAGTGGCTGGGGGAGGTTATGGGATGGTCACTCTTACGACTTGGGCTTTTCTCTGAGAGTTAGCTTTCTGTCCCTGTGATAATCAGGAAAGGTTTATTTGGGTTCATGGTTTCAGAGGTTTGAACTGTGGTCAGCTGGCTCCCTTGGGCTGAGGCAGAGCATCACAGTGGGATCTTGTCCTGGAGCAAAGCTGTTCGCCTAATGATAGATGGAAATCAGAGAGGGAGGAGGGAGGGGCCTGAGTTCCAATATGTGCTTTAACCAGCTCACCACTTCCTCCCCTCCCCTCCTCCTCCTCCTCCTCCTCCTTCATTTTTTTGATAGTGGGGCTTGAACTCAGCCTAGGCACTATCCCTGAACTCTTCAGCTCAAGTCTAGCACTCTACCACTTGAGCCACAGTGCCACGTCTGGTTTTCTGGTTGTTAATTGAAGATCAGAGTCTCACAGGGGCACTCAGCCCAGGGCATCTTGTCCTCTGACCTCTATCTGCTGGCTAATCTAGGTTTAAGAGCCAACTGGTGGCTTCATATCCCAGCTCCATCTCTCCGTATCTGTGTGTCATTGGGCAACTCACTAAGCCTCTCTGTGTCTCTGTTTTTTCACCCAGGAGGGAATAGTCACAGTGTTAGTGAGTTGTGTCGGTGAAGTCCAGTCTTGATGGACTGTTCTGGGGGTTCCACACATTGGTGTTAGGAAGGTAAAGCAGCTCAGACACAGCTCATAGGAAGTGCAGTGTCAGCATGGTCTGCTGTGACTATAATGGTTGTTCCCATCCTACAGCACCAGAGGACCAGCTGGGCATGAAGGTACCCACATGTAATCCCATCTACTTGAGAGGTAGAGATAGGAGGATCAATGTCTGAGACTGGCCCTTGCAGGAGCTCACCACTTGGTCTGGAAAACATACCAAAAGCAAAAGGATTGAGATGTGGCTTACGTGGAGGTCTTTAGTTCAATCCTGTTCCTGCACCACAGCCTTTAAATCCAGGCCAGAATCAGGGGTAGTGAGGGGTGGTGGGCAGCCCTGCTCAGCTTCCTCATTTGAGAAGTCAGATTTTCCATGGTGAGTGGTGGCCTAAGATCAAGTGGCTCCTTCTGTGACCACCAGCCTTCTTCCTACTGCCCAAGGCCACTCCCCTGTCTCTCTCAGACATCTGCTTACCCTATCCGTATAGGCACTTGCCCTATCCATCCACTTGGCATGTCAAATACTATGTAATGCCAAACTAATATTTAGTATTAAGTCTGTCCTGTGCACGAATTGGGATAAACTGTGCTAACATATTATTTGTTGCTTATCTGCGATTCAAATGTCACTGACCCTCTTGTGTTTTTCTTGGTGACATCTGGCCATCCTACCTGTGGCTCCCAGGATAAGGGGCAATGTATGTAACATGGCGGGAGGTGGCAGGGCAGGCTCTTTCCTCACACAGGGAGATCTAGGGGTGCTACCTTGAGGTGTCAGATGAGGTTTACACCTGAACTGATGTCGGTGTCCTGGCCTTCTTCCTGGGAAACATCAAGTGTGTGCCACTGTGCTTTGGCAAGGCTGAGTTCAGGGCCGGCTCAGGGGTTCCACCTGCATGCCCTTGGAATGGGGTCAGGAGCTGTGCAGACCAAAGACTTCCAGCCAGGCACATACAGGCATGCGTATGTTTTCAAGAGAAGGTGCCTAGCACTCGATCTGGGCAGCTGTGTGCACATGTGGTGTGGGCTGATCACCTGTGGCCTGGCAGCAGAATAAGGCCCCTCAGGAAGGGAGCAGGCTGCTCCGTGGACAACCCTTCTATTCTTTCTACCTGTGGGCCCAGGGAGAAGAGGCTGTAAGGTAGCCACCACATTGGGAGCTGAAGGAAGAGGAGGAGGAGAAAACTCCAAGATGACTTCACGGTACCAGGCCGTTGTGGGTTGGAAGCAGGGTGTGCTACCTCAGGGTGCCGAACCCAGCTTGGAGAACAGGGCTGGGCACCTGTTCCATGGAAGAGAAGGAGTTGGTGGCAGCAGGTCCAGGCAATGCAGGCTTTTGCAAACACTGGCTGGCTCTGGCATCAACTCCTGCCTCCTACTCAGACTTTTCCACAAGGAGGGCTCTGCAACACGTGCCAGACCCTTGGTGGAGTTGCCCCATGGTCCGATCCTGCCTTGCCAGTCAGTTTTCAACACAACCTCCAGGAAAGGCTTCCCATTGAGTTCTGTGTTTGAGACAGATGTACATTAATAGCCTCTTGGCATGGCTCAAGGGTCAGTAAAGGATCTCCAAGAATGAAGAAGATCTGACCTGGGAATCTCTAGAAGGGAAAGCTGCCTATTGCTCTTCCTAGGGAACTCCTGGCCACCCAGTCACTTGCAGTAGGGCCAGTTTGGAGGATCCACTGTCCACCCTTATCTCCACAGAATCCCAGGTTGGGGGTCAAGTGCAGCCTTGGACTTACCTCTGACCTTGGAGAGTGGCTTTATCCCATGGCCTCAGTTTCCTTGTGGTAAATCAGGGCTTCTTCATGTACTTTGGAAGATAATACAGTATGAAGATGAGACTATGGGATGGGTAAGATGTAGCTTCTAGTATTGTGCTTATTGTTGTTGTTGTTGTTTTGCCAATCCTGGGGCTTGAACTCAGGGCCTGGGCCCTGTCCCTGAGCTTCTTTTGATCAAGGCTAGCGCTTTATCACTGAGCTACAGTGCTACTTCTAGCTTTTTCTGCGAATTAATTGGAGATCAGAGTCTCAATAGACTTTCCTGCTTGGGCTGGCTTTGACTCATGATCCTCAGATCTCAGCTTCCTGAAGAGCTGATTACAGGTGTGAGCCACTAGTGCCCAGCCCTAGCACTGATTTTGTGCTTATACTTTCTTGGCTTTTGCCCACCTGTTTGTCTACCTGGGCCAGTCCTGGGTCCTCATGTGTGGTTATTCTCCTATGGATGGTCTTTGTCCCTACCAGAGGGCTCTGAGAGGAAGCAAGAGGTTAAGATGGAGTGATGGGGAGAGCTGAGAGAGAAAGTATTCATTGCTAGAATGAGATCCATTGACTCAAACTGAAACTTGGCAGGTTGCTGGACCCTTTGCGAGGCCACCCATGAGCCTCTGCAGCTCCAGGCGTGTATTAGTGGTGAATTGGGTCACTTAACTGAAATCTAGGGTGTCACAGATCTGGTAGTACTGGCAGGTTGCTTCCCTCTGAGGGCTGTGGGGAAGAAGACATTCCAGGGCTCTTTCCTTTCTGTTTCTTTTTCCCTCTGTATGAGTATGGGTCTAAAGTTCCTTCTCCTACAAGGACAGCAGTAAAATGCTACTCTAAAGTGTTAGAGTTAGGACCTCAGCACAGGAATTTTGACACACATCTTGAACAAGGCATTTTGAGGCTCTAGGGTACAAGTGGAGTGAGGGAGCGCACACAGTTGCTCACTAAGATGTGTCTCATCTTATTTTTCTTTCTTTAATGATCTTGGGCTCTGAGGATCCGTTTCCCCATCTGCAAAATAGAGATTAGTCAGTGGATATCATGTGCCACTGACTCCACACAGGTGCCTTGGAAAACTTTGGGAGGACAAGGCTATTGATCTCTCTTTCCTGCTGAACTTTGGCCTTCCACGCCTGGGAGCCTGACCTTGGATATACTATGAAGTGGAAAGTCAAAGATGTGGAGTGGCTTCTTCACCATTTTCCACTATCTCAGAATAGAGTGGAAGCACCAGGGCAGGGCTCCAGCCCAGCATCCCTGCTAGGGCCAAGTTGCACTCCCAGTCCACACCCCTGCTGCCTGCTGAGCCTGCTAAATATAGCTCCTTCCCAGAAAAACGAACAGGCCATGCGCCCATGGCTGTAGTCCCAATGACTAGCTTCTGGGCTGTCTGTCAGGCAAGCAGATGGCTGGGACTCTTTAGAGCCAGCCATAAAAGTCACTATGCAGCATAGTGACATTGAGACCCAGACTCCTAGAGGACATGCCCTTGGTCTTTTGTCTCTGGGGATGTGTGGCTCAGAGCCCTGGCCTAGGTGACTGAGCAAGGTTAAAGGGTAAGGAAATCCATGATCTTCCCAGGAAGTAGAAAGAGACTGTCTTTACCTGACAGGTAGATCCTTGGCCTTAAGTCTCAGTCTCCACATCTGTGAAGTAAATGGAATTACCATATCCGTGCCTCCTGGTGGCATGCGGTGCATGTTGGGAGGCGATGGATGACCATGACAGCCTCTGACGTGGGGCAGCTCGTCCATCCTGCTGTGCTCTGCCCTCAGTGTGAGTGCTCTGTTTAGGTTCTGAAGTTCTCCATCAGTCCGAGAGTTTGAGAGGCAGGAGATCTGTAGGGGTCTGTAATGGGGGAAGCAGCTGAGTCTTACCCCAGACCCTGCCACCCCTCCTTCCAAGACCTCTGTCTCTTATCTCAGGCCTCTTCCCAGCCTGGATCCAATTGACCCCCCTTTGTACATTGACCTAAATGAAGAGCACAACAAAGAAAAACTGGTATGAATGAAAAGAAGCAAAACCAGGCTCTGGGCCTGGCTGTGCTAGGGGAGTCACTGGCCCACATTGTCCCCTTCATCTGCTCAGTTCTGCTAAGGATGGAGAACTGGATCTCTTCCTTAACTAGCTAATAATGCTACCACTAAGGGGTGCTCTGAAGAGGGCTCATATAAACAACCTTAGCATAGGGACAGCCTGGTCTGCTTGCATCCAGGGACTGCTTCACACCAGGACTGTGCCTCCTGCGAGCACACAGGCTGCTGCCCACTGGTTGATGCCCTATAGATACGAGTCAGGACTAGATGTTTAGCCCCAATGGTGACACAGAGACTCAAGAGTTGCTAGAGGAATCATTAGGCTCCTATTGTTCAGACCTGCCGTTTTCTGCCTACACACTGGCCCCAGGTGGGACATGCCAGGAATTAGGCCTTGGAGGAAAGGAAGAGCAGGTGCCAGGCTGCCTGTTGCTATGGCCACTATGCAGAGAGCACAACAATACAGAGCCTTACACATAGCTCTTGCTGTGGTCCATGCTGCTGCTGCTTCTTGCTTCTTGCTTCCTTCTTCCTTCTTTGTGCTGGTCCTGGGACTTGAACTCAGGGCCTGGGTGCTGCCCCTTAGTTTTTATGCTCAAGCCTAGTGCTCTACCATTTTGAGCCAAGGTGCCATTTCTGGCTTCTTGGGGGTAGATAATTGGAGATAGGAGTCTCACGGACTTTCCTGGGCTGGCTTTGAACCACAATCCTCAGATCTTAGCCTCCTAAGTAGCTAAGATTACAGACATAAGCCACCAATGCCTAGCTTCTCAATAGAGGTTTAACCAGCAGCCTAAGGTCATGTAGCTTTCCAGAGGCAAAGACAGGATTCAAGGTCTGGGTTTCTGGGAGTATCCGGGTCTCTAGTCTGATCATGCTCTTTCAAAAGCAATGGGCTGGAATTGTGGCTTAGTGGTGGAGTAAGCACCTAACATGCATGAGGCTCTGGGTTTCAAAAGTGATGCTAGAGACTGCTGAGAAGGTTGGCTGTATATCCTCTGCTAGGGCCTGCTAAGGACCGCTGCCTGTCCTCTGCAGATGAGCTGTTAGGCTGTCTTATAACAAAAACACTGAGTATTCTGAATGGAATGTCAGATGGAACTAACCTCCCAGAGCTCTTGGAAGTATAAAAAACATGTTAGCTTTCCTGTATTTCCTGTATTATATTTTTAAAGGGCCTTTGAAAAGCTTCTATGCCCCATATTTTTTCCATTCTTTGAAAAAAAAAAAAGAGGCAAATGGTGTCACTGCTGCTTTGCAGGCACGGAGTGGAGGAATTAACAGACACTTCACAATGGAGAGTTGGGAAGGATCGTTACGCAAAGGATCCTAGCACGTGTGTGTGCATATATATATGTATGTATGTATATATATATATATATATATATATATATACACACACACACACACACACACACACATATGTATGTGTGGGGTGCTTTAAGGAGGGCCCTGCAGTAGCTGCTAGGCCAGGATGAGCAGGATTGTGGGGAGAGGCTCTGGAGAGTAATTTAGGTCCTATGTAGAATGTCAGCAAAGAGATCACCTTTGACATTCTTTTTTTTTTTAAGAAATCACAGTGAATTGGGCTGGGAAGGTGGCTCAGTGGTAGAGCACTCGCCTTGCATGCATGAGGCCCTGGGTTCGATTCCTCAGCCCCACATAAGCAAAAAGGAAAAAGCCAGAAGTGCGCTGTGGCTCAAGTGGTAGAGTGCTAGCCTTGAGCTGAAGAGCTGAGGGACAGCGCTCAGGCCCAGAGTTCAGGCCCCACAACCGGACCCCTCCCAAAAAAAAATCACAGTGAAGAGTAAAATTGTTTTGTTACTCTGAGAGTCAGTCTGAAGCTCCTGCTGGACCTAGAGCCTGGTGTGTGGTGGTGATTTCTACCAAGCAACCATGAGTGCCTTGGGGTCAAAGCCAGGCTAACACCCATCTTCTCAGATCCTGCAGGGTTGACTAGGGGGCAGCCAGACCTGGATCCAGGGTGCCTGATGCTTCCTAGTGAGAGTGCCCATTGCCCTTAGCTACCTGGCTAGGGCCTCTCTGCTGGTCCCTTGCCCACACAAGCTCAGAGCCCTAGAGACCCTGTCTGTAGCCACTGGGTGGGGACAACCCTGAGCATTGTAGTCTAGGCCTGTCTACCCATGCTTTTTGAGGTTGGGCTCCACCCATTTTCAGGATGGAGGATGTTCTGAGACAGTAGAAGGTCACACTGTCCATGAAGACCCTTTTCTAGAAGGCGTGCTGGGGCCTGGCAACACCAGGCCTCTGGGGGCCTTTGCCATCTCTGGCTACCACATCAGGAGCCCTGACTGAGCCCCTCTACTTGAGTCCATGGTAGGAATTGTCCCTCTACCCTGATCTAACCTTATTCTCTCAGGGGACCCTAGGCCTTGCCAGGCTTCCATTCCCAGGTGGCAACAGAGGGAAGGCTGGTCCTAGCTGGTTAAAGATGTCAAGTTCAGCACAGTGCTCACTCCCCGGACACAGCTGATTCATGGCTGTCCTGTCATTGCTGCCCACTACTCCTCCTTCCCCTGCCAAGAAGCAGCCTACTCCTGAGCCTAACAGCAGGTCTGATGGACCTCCCTCCCCTGCCAAATGGAACCAACAATGTAAGAAAGGGACCTGTCTGGGAGGGCTAGACCCCAGCCACCTAACATTCCCTTAGAAGCTGGCAGCTACCTTAACCTCTCAGCAGGAGCACTAGCCCCAGAGCACTATCAAAGGCATTCTACAGCCTGTGGCCTCCAGGATGGTGGCCAGTGGGGCAGCATCTGTCTTCCCAGGCAGCAGAGCCCCCTGGGCCTGTTCTCTGGCCCTTCCCGTGCAGTCATGCAGAGCCTGGAATGCATTGATGCCTTTTATTAAACCCATCTGCTCCCTATAAGAGTATCTCAGGTCCCTATGCTCCCCCCACCCTGAGTGTGGGGGGAGACTTCACACAAGCCATGATCATGTGATTTGGGCAGGCATGGGACCATCGAGGCTCCATCTGAGGGAGTTTGAGAAAACAGTACTGCCCTCTCTGAGTGAGGCAAATGTTGTGAATGCCAACCAGGCTGGGCTCAAGGAGGACTGAGATCTGCAGGCCTTTACTGAACGTCCTGGGTCTGTGCCTCATCCAAGACTGGGATAAAACCAGGCTTGGCCCTTCCAGCTCTGCAGTTCACCGACAAAGCTGCCCTTCCTCTCCTCCCCAGGAGTGCATCATTGACGAGGACTGTGGGTCTACCAGATACTGTCAGTTCTCCAGCTTCCAGTATACCTGCCAGCCATGCCGGGACCAGCAGATGGTGAGAATGCCAGGGGTGTCTCCAGAGCAACACCACCAAGGGAATCGGAAAGAAGGCCAGAGGTCCAAGGGTTCATAGCCAGGCTCCTGGAAAAGCCCTTCCATTAGAGGCATGCCCCTAAAGAGACCAACCTCTGATTGACTAGGGAGCCATCTCAGCCTAGGATGCCAGGCAGCCACCTGCAGACATGCTGCCACTGCCACTGAATCACAATCTCTGGTCACACTGTCTGCTTCGTGGGTGGCCCAGAGATGAAGCCCAACACCAGGTCCTTGTCCTGGGACACCTGTCCTAGTAGACACAAATATGCAGTAGACAAATCTGCAGCCCCCAGGCAGGAACAAGGGCTGCCTGTCTCTTCCCTTCTCCAGGATCTGCAGCCCACCCTCCAGATCTTTCTCCCAATCTGCTTTCTAATTGGGCAGAGGGAGGAGTCAGGAGAAGGGAGCATTCCCTCAATGGAGGTTTTACTGAGGAACTGAGCCGAGGCAAAGGAACCCTTTCTTCTACCCAGAAGGCCTTTGGGATCAGATTTTCTTGTCATTTTTCCTTATAATGGTAATACAATAAGGAAAATAAAGAGGTTCCTATTATCCTGCTTGGATCTATCTGGGGGTGTCTTAGCTAATATACCTTTCAGCCCATTTCCAAACCACTGCGTGGAGCCACAGGGACTCCGTATTGATCTGTAACTGCCATTTCATTTCCTGTGTGGTTCCTGGTCCTTACCACTTGTGTGCCATCCCCATCCTAGGCTATCTTGGTCTGATCTCAACAACTTAATTAAATCATGCTGTTGCCTACATCTGGGCCCTGAGCTGCCCTTCCTCCCTGAGCTGGGCCTAAGGGTGAATCCCAAAGATATCCAGGCATCTTTCACAGAATCTTGAGTGTTTTGACACTTCCTATTCCAATAGCCATGCTCCTATGTTGGCCCTTTAGTTCCCACTAATGCCCCGCCATCTTGGACCGCAGCATGGGAGGGGGAGCAGGTGAGCTCACCTGCATGCACATCTCCAGGCTGAGCTGGCTGAGTGCCTGGGTCCACGAGCGGCACCCCCTTGTTTCTCCCCACCTCTCCCCAGCTCTGTACCCGGGACAGTGAGTGCTGTGGAGACCAGCTGTGTGTGTGGGGTCATTGCACCAGAAAGGCCATCAAAGGTGGCAATGGGACCATCTGTGACAACCAGAGGGACTGCCAGCCTGGGCTGTGCTGTGCTTTCCAGAAAGGTAGGTGGGACCCTGCATGGGTACAGGGAAGCCTGTCCCAAGCTCCAGTAGACTTGCCTGCTGGACCACAGCCTGTCACCTCCCCATTGGCTCCTAAAATGCTCACCCAGACCCACAACTCTGCCAGACTGTCTTTTTACTGTTTTTCCCTGTTGATACCTAAGCAAGTTCCATTCTTTAAGGATGCATACGCTCAGGGCAGAAGGAATGCCCCAGATGAAGGATTCAAGCATCCACTTGCTAGGCAGGCCTGACTGTAGCCTGAGCCCAGGCCCTTCTTCCTGTGATTCACCCCTGCTACCCCCAGCTTCCTAGGCAAGGTGTGCACAGGCCTCTCTGCTCCCACCAGGGTGTCCAGAAGCTCTCTTTAGTTCCCTTCCCAGTTCCAGCACGTGCTGCTTCAGTGCATTTCCTGAAGGGTGACCTTCGGGCTTTTATTCCCTCTGGGACCTGCAGTAGCTACTGTCTTCCACAGGCAAGGCCTGTCCCAGATCATCTGCCCCCATCTTTTTCTGTACCCCACCCCAGTTCCATTCCAATTTTTTCTATTATGTTGACCTCCGGCCTTTGCTCAGCTTGAGTGTCTTTTTTTCCACTCCTAATTTCTCCGGTTGAACTGGCCCTCAAAAGCCAGCTCACTTGTTGGTAGAATAGCTCCCTAGCTGCTCCAGTCCTCACAGGCCAGTCCGTCCCATGTACATAATACCCTTTCAGTCCTCTCTTTCCTCTTCCTTGGTCATAATCTTACCTTGGCCTGCTAAGGAGGTCGGAGGAGGCTGTACCCATTTCCCTGATTGCTTCCAGGCCTGCTGTTCCCTGTGTGCACACCCCTGCCCATGGAGGGCGAGCTCTGCCATGACCCTGCCAGCCGGCTGCTTGACCTCATCACTTGGGAGCTGGAGCCTGATGGAGCTTTGGACCGATGCCCATGTGCTAGTGGCCTTCTCTGCCAGCCACACAGGTAAGGCCTCTCCCGCTAGGTGCAGAGAGTACATGAAGTGCCGTGCAGCACTTCTGAAGAGCAGGAGGTTTAGCCTGAGGAAGATGTGGTTGCAGTTTAGGGGGGTATAAATGGAAGTGTCCTTGGGATAACAGGTTGGAGTTCTGAGGTACAGATCTGGGACTGTGGATGGTGACAATTTTCCCAAGAAGATGACCCAAGGAGAGAGTGTGGAAGAAAAGAGCAAAGACTGGTGGAGGAGCCAGGCCTATCATTGTGATGGATGCCTGTCCAGCTGGAGGACAGGGTGCTGGCTGAGAGGCAGGAGGAAAAGGAGTGGACCATCAAAGTGTCAGAGGCTGCCAGAACTGGCTCAGACACCGCCAGTATCTCTGTACCTGTTTCTGTTCTCCTAGAAGCCTGTACTTAATCTGCTTTGTGTATGTGCACACTAGTATTTGTGTGTGCGTCTGTGTGTGTCTGTGTGCATGCATGCCAGCACTGGGCCTTGAACTCCGTCCTTGAACTCTGCCCTTCAGTTTTTTCATTCAAGATTGTGTTTGTCAGGTACAAATGTCTCACACCTGTAATCCTAACTACTTAGGAGGCTGAGATCTGTGGATTGTAGTTTGAAGCCAGCCTGGGCAGGAAAGTCTGTGAGACTTATCCCTAGTAAATTACTCAAAAAAGCAGAAGTGGTGCTGTGGTTCAAGTGGTAGAGCACTCAACCTTGAGCAAAAGCAGCTCAGGGACAGTGCTTAGGCCCAGAGTTCAAGCCCCACCTCAGGACAGGTGGGGGTGGGGGGGTGGGGGAAGAAAGAGAGAGTATGAGAGAGAGAGAACGAGAGAGAGAGAATGAGAACTACAGCTCCATTTCTGGATCTTTTTGGTTGTGCCAGCAGTATTCAATCTTCTGTCCTAGCAGAATCCAGGGTGTCTGGGCAGATAGAATTCCCTCTTGTAGACATCCAGGGACCCCAAAAGTGCAGCTGATGTGGGGGTTTAGAGTGTGCCTTATTGTCAGGCTTCCTGTCAGGAGTCCAGATGGGCAGGCAGCTGAAAGGACGCCATATGGCTCTAAAGCCTCAAGCCCCAGAGTCTTGGGGCTCTCCCTGTGCTACCAAGCCAGTAGAGGCAGTTCCTGCAAGCCAAGGCTACAGTTGGTGTGGGTTGCTCTGTTCCAATTCATCTTTAGTAAGACATTTGCAGGGGGAGAGCCTTGTTGAGCCATATGAGGAGGTGCTGTGCAGGTGAGGCTGGAGGCTGGAGACCTCCTTTTCCCCCTGGCCAAAACACAGCCTTTCTCTCCCCAGCCACAGCCTGGTGTATGTGTGCAAGCCAGCTTTCGTTGGCAGTCAACCTGAGGAAGGCCTGCTGCCCAAGGACGTCCCCATGGAGTATGAAGATGGCGACATCATGGAGGCAGTGCGCCAGGACCTAGAGGACCTGGAGAGGAGCCTGGCCCAGGAGATAATGCCCAGGGATCCCCCCACTGAGCTTCTGGTTGGAAAGGAGATTTAGCTCCAGACCCATGCAGTGGGTAGATGTGCAATAGAAGTGGCTAATTTATTTCTTCAGGTGTGTCCCCTAGCTGTGGGCTGGCCAGGCTTTCTCTGTGTTCCCTCCCCAGTAAATTTTCACTTTGGCTTGACAAAATGAGATGTCATGTGTTTGTCTTGTTGCCCCCACCTGTAATCCATGCACTCTCTGCTCTATGCAGCACAAGAGGAGGGTGGGGCCCAGTAGCCCCATACTGTTGGCCACTTTGCCTCTATAGTGGACAGATGATATATTTTGTTCTATGTCAAACTGAGAATTGTCTAAAGGAGAAGAGGAAGAATAAGATGGAGGCTCCCCTTGATACGATTGCAGGGTGGGGGTGGGGGTGTGTGGAAAAGGGTACCTGTTTTGCAAACATTATCCTGGCAGAAACAGCCCCTGACTTTTTCATGCAGTTCTCCTGGTGGGCAGAGGCAACTGCCTGGGACCAGCTGTGCTGCTCACCCCAACTTCCCATTACCCACTCCACTTCCTACCCATCCATCCCTCAGTCATTCCCTCAGCTCCTACACCCGTCATTTCCTGCCCTCACTCTCTGGGGAAGGAACTCTTCTGTTTCTCAAAGACCTTGAAGACTCAGTTTCCTGTACAAGTTGCACAGCTAGTTTTATTGGGTGATCAGGTGAATCACGGAGGTGTGACAACAAACCAAGTGTTCTCCCATGTACCCCAAACTAGCCTCAGGGCCACCACCAACACCCTCAAAAGGAAGGAAAATGAGTGTTCCGTTTGAGGCATATCTGGAATCAAGGTCAGACGACTTCTTATGTCCCCTCTGAGATTAAATTTCTATGAGAAACGACGACATGGAGTGGTTATTCTCATGGAGACCAGTGGCATGGACAGTGTGCCTGTATTAGCAACTTTGAAGGCACACTATTGGAACATGGGTTAACTTGCAGAAAACATACTTAGGTAATGGTAGAGCCAGGATTGTAAATGAAATCTGCAAAATCATTCACAGCACCTTTAGAGCAGTATGAGCCACATGGAGAAAGTGAAATATGGCTGCAATAACCAACACTAGCACACTGAACTGGATGTCCTCCCTCAAAGGATATTTTTTTAGGTGCCAGAAATTGTTTCCATCCAGAGTTATTAAATTTTCAAGTTGCACACACTGTATAAGCATGCTTTATTTGAGTTTTAAATTAGGTATAAACACATATGCTGCATTTAAAAATCAGGCATAAATCACTTCAACTACTCTTTCGTAGTTCTTGGGCTTTTTTCCTTTTGACTCTGAATAAAATATAAAACTCTTTCAGCCAGTAAAATAAAATGGAAATGACCTGTATTGGAAAAAAAAAGATTTCTTCCATAAAATCAAGATTTCCAGACATCTGAGCACACATACACACCCTTTTTTTTTTTAAAGCATCGAAATAGTTCAGAAATCTTAACTATTTTCTGGATGGAAAAAGTTAATCTTAAGAGAGTAAATACTTCACTACTGAAAGAACAAATCGGATATTTGAGTCTTTTTCTTGGATTCAAATGTAGTCCTGAGCCCATGTTATTCAGCTTTCTGTCACTGTAACAAAAACACCAGAGATCATTAACTTACAAAGAGAAAAGGTTTGCTTTGACTCACAGTGTGTGAGGTTTCAGCCCATGATCTTGTTGCTTGGAAACTGTGGAGGTCAGCACATCATGGTGGATGCCAAGCTGTTCACCTCATGGCTGGGAAGTGAAATTGGGAGACTGGAGTCCCACATTCCTTTTTTAAGAGTGCACTATCTCTTCCTCTCCCAGCCAAAGATGAAGGTTATACTCCCTGCCAATAGTACCCTTGTGGGAACCAAGCCTTTAACACATTGGCTCTAAAGGATACTTTCTCTCACACTTTATAGCAGAGCAATGATATAGTAAGATTCTTAGATACTGTAATAACGAGGCTACCATCTGTATATTTAGGTCAGCAGACTGGTAGGCATCAGATTTGGGCAGTCTACCCAAATTAGCTCATTTCATCTTCACTGAACTCTGTTACTGTGTTTCTCATTTAATGGATGAAGAAATGGGGGTGTAAGAAGGTAGGAGGTCAGTCAGAAACAATACCTAGTAGTATGTCCAGTATACAAATATGGTCACATACAGAGCAGTTCTCTATTCAGCCTCAACAAATCACCAGGAACACTCTTCATCTTTATAGATCAGTAAGTATGTGCTAAGTGCCTGCTCAGCACCTGAGCTTTGACATGTGCTTGGGGTGTCACATTGGCAGAGTGTCCCTGCCCTGAAGGCATCACAGTCTAAGGAGGGAGGAGACATAGCTAAATTAAGCAACAGTACAGACACAGCCCAATCAAGAGTATTGCAGAATCCCAGATGCAGAGCTTGGCTTGGAGAGATGGTGTGGGAACTGGCTTTCAAAGATGGTATAAAGTTTCTCAGGAAACCAGAGGGAGCAGGAAAGGCATTCTGGGCCATGGGCAGAGGAAGGGAAGGAGGGAAGCAAAGAGGAGTGCTGTATAGGAGAAACATCAAGTCATTGGCCTTGGCTTGAAGGTGAGGAAAGCTTGAATAACTATTTGGAGAGGAAGCTGAACATTATCTCATCCAACAACAAAATGTTGAGTACCCACCATATGCCAGGCTCTGTATTAGTGCCAAAGGGGCAGTGGTAAAGGAGATAAAAACAGCTCACTCTCCTGATTATCCTGCTCTCCTGTATCATAGTCACAAAAACAGAAGGAAGCGCTTTGCATAACACTTAGCTGAAATCCACATCTAGAGTAGATGGACAGTCAATTCTATATGCAGTGGGGGAAAACGTGATTAGATGTGGCTCTTTGACTCTCACTTCTTGTTCTCCAGATCCAGTTCCTGTCAAGGAAGCCATGGCAAATACTGAGTTAGGCTGCTTAGCAAGGGGGTCAAGGGACACCCCCCCCCCACCTTGTAGGTGAGGCGATGTAAGGAAATAGCTGCTAGAAAGCTTCTATTCAGAAGACTTTCCCTTCTGGCCAACAAAAGGAAAGTAGCAAAGAAGAGAGCCTTATGTCCTTGTCCCTATGTGAGAACAGATGCTCAGGGTGTGACATTAGGTTCTGCAGCAGCCATCTGGGGACCCTGGGGTCAGTGGAGCTGTGTTCCTTCCTGGACACTCTAGAGGAGCATCTACTTCTTTGCCTCTTAGCTGCTAAGGTGGTGTATAGCCCCCTCTTCGAAGCCAGCAATAGCAGGTTTGTCCTCAAGTACTGTTTCTCTGGTTCTCTGTAGTGGAAGGTTCCTTACTTTTAAAACTGAGCTCTCCTCAATCTTTTCTTTTTTGGGGAAGGGGGGTCTGGTTGTGGGGCCTGAACTCTGGGTCTGGGCACTGTCCCTCAGCTCTTCAGCTCAAGGCTAGTGCTCTACCACTTGAGCCACAGAGCCACTTCCGGCTTTTTTTTTTTGCTTATGTGGTGCTGAGGAATCGAACCCAGGGCCTCATGCATACAAGGCAAGCTCTCTACCGAGCTACCTTCCCAGCCCTCTCCTCAATCTTATCAGAATAATTTCCCCAGAATCAGCAAAATCTTCCATGCCAATATCCTTAACCTCACCAGCAGTCTCTGTGCCACATAAGACAGACATTCACAAGATGCAGGATTTAAGCCATGGTCATCTGTGGGAAACCATTACTCTGCTTACCCTAGAGAGGTGAAGCTGAGCCCTGAAAATTGGGGGCTAGGGAAGAACCAATCCTGATCACCACTGTCTCTGGAAACTTCTAAAGCTAGCTACTGATATTATTATAGACAAAATTCCATGACCCTGTCATTTTGCAAAGCATTCCTCACAAACTATTTGCATGATGCCAAACAGGCAGGAGAACTTAGCACCACTGGGTGAGTTTTTCACAGACAGCTAGAAAAAAGGGAGGCAGAATAGGAGTGAAGAGAAGCACGGTGTGAGAGGGAGGGCACAATGAGAAAAGGGGCAAGTGTTCCTATTTTCTGTAAACTCTAAATCTTCCAGAAATGCAGGTAATTTGCTGAGATTACCCTCAATAGCTGGAGTTCCAAGTATGGTTGCACAGGACTAATAGAAGCCATCGCCATGGAGACAGCAGCACTGGAGTTACTCTGTGTAAATAAGCCTGGGAAAAGGGGCAGGAGATGCCCCTTGTGAAGGTGCGGTGTTTCTGTTGCAGAGAGGTTGGCAAAAGACGTAGTCAAATTTCACAAGAATCTCAGTGTTGGAGTTGAGTCTCTTGCAGACAGGAAGAACTGCTTTCAAGTTTACAAGATTCAAGCAGTGTGGCCTCACCTCTACCAACAGGCAACAGTTCAGGAAGAGATGTCATTCCATCTTTCCTACCACTTTCTGCCATCACAAGTGTTGCAAGAAGAGCAGTCCGACCACACATTCTCCTCCCTGCTCCCAGTGGGGGATAGCACAGGTGGCAAGTGGGGGGGGGGCGGGGGAGAAGAGGAGGCAGTCATGGAACTTTGAAGAGGCTGAATTTAACATCTGATCTCAATTTAAGATCAGATCACTTTAGTAACTCAAAGTGATTTTAAAATTAGAGGATGTCACTGAAAGCTTGATGAGAACCCATTTCCCAGGGGAAACCTCCATAATACAGTGAGCAACAAGAAAAACCATTACTGCTTATTCATTTCCACAAGTTAGAAATTTTTATTGGGGGAAGGGGTAGGATTAACCTAGGGTCTCACTTAGCTCAGGCTGGCCATCTTCCTGCCTTGGTCTTCTAGGTGCTGGGATTACACAGAAGTGGGACTTGGCATACCTGGTTCATTAGTTTGGACTCTAAGCAGGCTTCTTAAGTCTCACATTGGAGGCTGGAAACTGTGCACTGTCTATGAAGGGAGGCAGCAATAGGGCAGAGAACACAGGAGGGCTTTATTCACTCATAATTGGGGGTGGGACTAGGGCAAGCAAGGCTCAAGGAGTAGAGCACTCAGGCTGAGTTCACATTCCCAGTACTATAAAAAAGCAAAACAACAACTAATAAAATAATTTGGGGCTGGAAAATTCTTGGTCCTAACCCACAAAGACTGATCTCTCTGGGGTGGTTAGTAGCTGAGAAGTGAAAAGAAGTACTGACAAGGGGAATGGGACACAGCATTGCCTGAGATCTTTAGTGGTCCCAGGCTGGCCCCGACTTACAGCTGGATATTTCTCTAAATGTTCACACATACTTCAATGCATTCTTATTTATCCAGTTGTCTTGTTTCTGAAAGCCAAGTTGTAAAAAATTAACACTGGATCTAACCAAATGTCATGGTCTCCCTCTTCCTCATCACATGGAAAGAGCCTCTTGATTTCTCACACGAAACCAAGGTGACCATGAGCCAGTTCTCTGGACTGTGAAAGGTCCAATATAACTCCCTTCAATCCTCCTAGAAAAAACATACAAATTTCCATCAGGCTCCAGAATCATGGAATTCTTAGTTTTTGACTGTTGGTGACAAATACTGGTTTTCCAAAAATTACACAGAATTGTTTGGATGGAATAGTTTTATTTAGCAAACCCAAAACTTGCTAATTCAGAGTTTCCTATTCAGTGACTGTACTACAGATCATAATTTGCAAGTATCAAGTGCAAAGTTGGTCAGGGCCTGATGCTGAAGAACAGGACAGTTCCAGAGGGAAGTCAATATCCAATCAAAAAGGAAATACTTGCCAATGACAAGAACAAAAGATTTTTATTGTGATTCATACATTCCCAGATCACTTCTGGGTTTAGTGACAGCACTGCAGTGTGGTGATGCTGTGCACTTGATGACTGGCGCTCTCTCAGCCACCGTGTATAAAGTATCACAAACCACTCCAAACCCCCAGAGGGGTGACTGGCGCTCTCTCAGCCACTGTGTATAAAGTATCACAAACCACTCCAAACAGTGCGTATGCCACTAGTGGCTCTTCACTGTTTTGTAGGTGGAATCCCATCTTCTCAGAATTGTATTTTCCATTACAAGAGATCAACAAACAGGCTTCCTTCGTGCACTGTTTTTGTCTTACAGGATTACTGTCCCTTGGTATACTTTCTTGATTTGAGAAGTAGACCTTCAACTAGCAGGTTTCTGCAGACCAGCTAGGTCTTGGAACAAGGCTTGGTCTTGGAACCATAACTCAGCTCTCTTTGGCCAGAAGGCACCTCTCACCCTACATTTCTGAAGCAGAAATGTCAGGTCACAACTCATTTAGCCTCCCTGTCTTAGGGGACAGGGGACCATAGGCTCCACCCTCACTGGCTCAGGCACTTGACACAGAGCTGCCGCTAGAGTTTGCTTACCTGACTCTAAGGCCCATGGGACAGAGATACATGGTACCCTACCTCTGGTAACCAATCCCTCCTACCTCTACAAACTCATTCTGAAAATCTCGCCATATTCTTTACTGAGATTATTAAAGTGCAACATTGTGTTTTCACTCACTATATCAGGCACTGAAATGCAAAAGGCTTTTATTTTTTTCCTTTCTATAATGAAATATATTTTCTTTATTCTTGGTATTTGCAATATGCTTATTTTAGAAGTAGCAGTTAAACACAAAATGAGCAACAACAAAACCAGAGCAGAAGGCACAGACGGAGGAGGAGCAGAAAATTTTGCCATTTACTCTTAAGGCGAACCAAAGCAAAGCAAACCAAACCCCAAAGCCCATTTTGCATACAAGTCTGCCTCCTCTGCTTGCCAGAAGTAAATCCTAGAAACAAACCCTAGTTATTAGTCCCTACATCCCCAGAAAACAGGCCTGGGCCACCACCAATTTGCCTCATATCAAATCCAGAAACCCACAAGACATTTCCTCACAAATGTTTCTGATTTTTCCTTTCAGAACACCACCAATTAAATGAAGACTCTGCTGAAAGCTGTACAGTTTACACAGAAAAATTAGCCAGAAAAATACCTTACAAAGGATTTTTTCCTTGTTGATTCTAAGAGATTTTTAAGATATAGAATTCTCAATGACTATATTCAAACCATATAGCCAACTTTAATGCTATTTCCTATTACATCCTCCATCAAAGAAAAGAGATCAGAATCTGATTCTGAAGTACTGACAGGATCCCCCTCAAAGTTAGATATTAATACTTTTCATCCCTCTTACGTGAACTTTACTGTTTATATACCTTATCATAGAAACATTTATTCAATACATTTACAAAATATTATATTTAAAGTAACAAATCTGTTCTTAACCCAGATTCTTCATTCACAAAAATTTAATGACTAACGTAACACAACAGAATGAACAACTGTTTTATTGGCATGTTCATTGTTGTAAACAGCATCTGCATGAAAAAGTTTTACCAAAACCTTTTTATTGATGTTTATAAATTAGAATCTCAAAATTTACGTAGAGTTGTGTGTATTGTATGGTTTCATTTAGCAACGCAAGAGCTTGCTGATTCTGACAACAGACTGCAATGAAATCAATCCTGTTGACTGCGTTGGCCTGCACCGCAATTTAGTAGCAAGTTCGTTCCATATGATGGAAGAACATGTCCAGCAAGGTTAAACCACATGGAACTACAAAATGACTCTAAAAATTAATACAGGGTTTACAAGCACTAGGAGCTTCAAACTTGAAATCTTCAAAAGTAAATGTACAAAGGGGGGAAAATGAAGCTGCTAGACAGAAAAACCTCATTAACAAGGGCAAATACAATCCTATGGGACCCAGCACTGAGGAACCCCACTGAGTGCAACATTTACATCGACTGCTCAACTTCTCCATGTAGACATGAACAGAACAAATGATATGCAAAGAGAATGACCATGGGAAATAGCTGAACTGTAATTATGGCAACTCAACAGGATAATTTTATTTACATGCTAAACGAACGAGTTAAATATATTCTCTGCACCCAGAACTTAAGTACAATCAGTGGTAATTACAAAATTGCAGCAATCTGAGCTGCCACCTGCTGGGAGCCCTCTAAGGGAAATGTTTTGAAATATTTTCCAGAATCATGTTCTTAACACTTTGTAAAAATGAAACAAAATAAGATCATAACTTCACAATTCTTTTCTGGGTTATGGCTGGTTCTAAGAATTTGTTTCTTCAACTCCTTTTAGCTTCTTTCCAAGAGTCAAGACATGTTGCATTTACTTCTGAATTGTCAATGAGGTAATGTGTGTATCAGTGAAATAAACAGAAGATTCGTTCACTCATGGCCTTTGCACAGCTTTTATTATTAAGCTATGAGCATCCTGTTTGAAGCTAGTTTCACTAGCAGCTATGTGCACATTTGTCCGCATTGAGAGAAGTTTGCTCATTCCCCTTCCCCTTTTATAGTAGCAGGTTCTGCTTGGATTTTATTATTTTGCACATCCCTTTTTCATTTTACAGTACATTTGACTATAGTGCACAACATGATTCCAAGTCAAACAGTGCCCATTGGGCACTGAGCTTCTGATTGGTGAAGGACTGTCCAATCAGTGCTGGTATCACACTGGGTTATCCCAACCATGTCCGGCCACAATGGCACTACACAGTAGTAGTGAACCATCTAATTAAAACCACAAATCCCCCATGAAAATGCTATACTAACAGAGTCAGTCTTGAGTCAGGTCTTTATTTGGCGCTCCATCCAGATATATTTTTAGTGCTTTCTCTTTTCGAGGTGAGTATGTCACACGATGTCCAGTCTTCTGGAGTCGACTGCTTTCTTTTTTCATCAGTTCATTTCGTTGCTCATCTGTCAACTCCATTACTTCTTCTGTTTTATCTCTTTATTTAAAATATAAACATGAATTGTGTATTAGACCAGTTAGCCATCTGCCTCTATTAATTCAAGCTTGAATATGCTGATGTTTCTCAGGAGGATAATGAAATCTGATTTGTCACTGGGGAAGTTATATAACCTCAGCTACCAGAATATCCTGGATTTCTAACATGTTTGTCATGCCAGCACATTGCTCCCTTCTCAAAAAGGCACAGAATAATTTCCTCAATTTTTTTTGGGGGGTCTGGTCATGGGCCTGAACTCTGGGCCTGGGTGCTGTCCCTCAGCTCTTCACCTCAAGGCTAGCGCTCTACCACTTGAGCCACAGCGCCACTACCGGCTTTTTTTTTTTCTGCTTAGGTGGTGCTGAAGAATTGAACCCAGGGCCTCATGCATGCAAGGCAAGCACTCTACCACTGAGCCACCTTCCCAGCCCCTCCTCATCATTATTAAAAGTAACAATATCTAATGTCATTGAACATACACTTATGGCACATGCTAGGCAATAGCTCTAATTTTCCTGTTATCTTACAAGAACGAGATTACTGTCATCATTTTACAGATAAAGAGCTGTGTAAATAATGAAAGGTTGGTTTCAACCTACACCTGCCAGGGTCTAAGAATTAGTCATTTTTCCTCTGTATCTGTGTTATCCAATATGGTAGCCTTTAGTCATACATGGCTATGGAGCAACTGAAGTATGTCTGGTCCTGATGTTTAAGTAGTATAATATATAACATTTCTAAGTCTTAGAATAAGAAAAACAATGTAAAATATCTCATGAATGATTTAAAAATTTTTGGTAGCCTGTAATAACATTTTTGATAGATTAAAATCATTTCATTAAATTTACATTTGTTTTACTATTTTTAATGTGATTACTAGAAGATTTCGAATAATAATACATGACTTTTATTGTACTACATTGGTTAGTGACAAATGATACCAAAACCATAGTTTAGAAATGGAAACAAGATATTTATGCACACCAAAAATGCTTTATCACATGAAACAACAAAATATTCAACGTTACCTGTAAAATATGACTGCACCATCATCACAGATATAAAGAGGCCAGACATTCAGGGTAGAAACTTTAGGATTCCAGTCCAAATCCTGGTGAATATCAAGGACAGAAATATCACAAGGAAAAGTTCCTCTACCCTAAAGAAAAATGAAAGAATGTATAAATCACACTATTTGCCATGTTTATTGTGTCTCAATCTGCAGATGCAAATACTCTTAGGCTTTACCTTGGCAAATTCTAGATCTTCCAGAGGGATTCCACTGATTTCAGTCAACTGTAAAGGATAAAATCTATGTAAGTTCATTAAAATAAATTTGCTTAGTTATTTTCCTTTTATACCTCCAACAGAAATAATTTAGTTTTAGAAAAATAACATGTTTGATATGGAAGCTTATAAGGGCTCTAGTTTGTGTTCAAGTGGCAGAGTGTCTCCCTAAAAGTATTAGTCCATAGTTCAACTCCAGTGCCACATACAAATAATGTAGAAAGTAGAATTTTCTTTTGCTGACTCCACAAATATGTCTCAGAAACATCAAATTAGTATATTTTATCTAGATTTTTTCCTACATACACACAAATACATTCATACAATTCTGTATTTATGCAATATTCCCATGCAATAATATTATATAGAGAATTTGATACAAAGTAACTTTCACAGATCAAATTCCTAGACATGAAATTGTACTTCTGGAATACTGACAGTACCAAATGAAAGCTTGAAAAAGTTACATCAATTTCAACAATCCAAGCATGCCATATCACCTGTTTTCTCAACACTGGTAATTTCAGCTATCTTTTCAGTTTCTAAATCTACCCTAAGTGAAAATGGGGAAAATGAGGTTTTAATATATGTGTGCATGTATTTCCACACATATTTTTGCAACTATTACACATGCTATGCATATACACACATGTGTATATGAGATACAAAGTATACATATTTACATATATATGTAAATTAATGAGATATAAATTGCTTGCTTGTGGGAACCCTAGAGCCCTGTGGGTCTGTGACTGGCAACAGATTTCACTGGTATCTGAATGATACTAGTAGAAACACTCCAGTATGTGTGGATATTTGATCTTAAATCATCTGAGTCAAAAGACAGGTCCCAATTTATTTATCCTGCCATCCTGGATCTGTTACTGAAACTGCCTACCACTTTACTTCTGTATTTCCCATTTTCCACCCTCTTGGGTAACTTGCTATTTAACTTTTATCTCCTTATACCATCCTTAAGAAGGCCCTAGGCCAATATGAACTTGTAAAAGTGGAGGCTGAGTGAGACACCTTTGGCTTAACTGAATCTGTTGGTTAACTCATTCCTCATCCTAGGTGGTACTGCATTGTTACTTATTTAACATTAAAATGATCAAATATGAGCTATCACTGCATGGGCATTTCTTTTAACTGTTGCTCCGGAGGCTGGCACTTATTGATCTATTCATGTTCTTAGCCTTTTTTAAAATTTAATTTTATTGTCAAGGTGTGTACAGAGGGGTTACAGTTAGATATATAAGGTAATGAGTACATTTCCTGTGTGCCTTGTTTGCCTATTTTTAAATTAGACTATTCATCCTCTCTTAAGAAAGTAGCTTCATATAAATTATGGAAATCATGTTTCATATAATTTCAAATAATTTTTTCTGTTTTAAGACTTTTAGCTTTGCTTATAGTTTGTTTTATAGGTTTTATCATTATTGTTTGGCCAGTCTATTATTTTGCTTTACTTTTTATATAAATTTAATATATTTAGAATTCATTTTTGTGTCTGGTGTTAAGCACAAAGATAAAATTTTCAAAATGCTTACTGAGTTAGTACCACTGATGGAATAAATCACCTTTTCTGCAGAGATTTTTAGTTTCCACTACAAAATACAGAACAAACCTTCATCTGGATTTTCAGTCCACTTCATTTTACTTACTTCTAACTAATCCTAACTACTTAGGATAAAGTTGATTCAAGTGCAGAAAGTAAAGGTCTACTTCTAGATGACTAGGAGCCAAAGTAATTTTCAAAGCATCAACCAGAGTATGATATAAAGCATAACAAAGACCAAAAGAACCTGCTGTCAATAGTGGGTTGGTAGTCACTTGGCGATACAAGAAAAACATGTATCAGCTTCATTATGTTTAAAATGAACTTACCTTCTCTCGCAATTCATCAACACTACTGCTTTCCAACACAACCTCCTGGAAGGGATCCAACTTCATTTCTGAAGGCCTCCACCGTCGTGATAAAAGGGCAAGCTGTGACATGGACTTCATCTTCTCTATTCCTAAGAACATGCAAGATTATAATATATCCTAAGAATTGATAATTTGACTTTTCCTGTAGTTCCTGACTTAAAAAGATTTACTCCAGGTGTTACTCACTAAAAGTGGGAAAAAAAGAAACCATTTATCCCAAGTCTTTTGAGAATAAAAGATTTATTCTTCCCCTCAAGTCTCAGAAGACAATTGTTCTTTTATAAACCATCCTTCATCCAGTACTGCTAATTCTACTCCTTCCTGATTCCTGTTGAACATTTTGCAGTTTATTCTCCTCCCTGGATCTTCAATCTTTCCTTCTCCAGTGGTTACTACTCTAATAAAAAATCATAATCAAGCCACCTTCATTTTATTCCTTTTTCCTCACTAAAGATATCATTAACACTTGTTTTCATTTACTCAATTTATCAAGTCCTCAAATCTAGCTCAGATGTCACTTGTCTCTGTGGTATGCATAAGAGTGAAGGAACTGATTCAGTACCCTGTTACCTCTCATTTTATTTCTATTTATTTATTTACTTTTGGTGGGTTTTGGGGCTTGAACTCTGGGCTTGGGCGCTGTTCCTGCACTCTTCAGCTCAAGGCAAGCGCTCTACTGCTTGAGCCACAGCGCCACTTATTGGAGAGTCTCACGGACTTTGCTGCCCGGGCTGGCTTTGAACCATGATCCTCAGATCTCAGCCTCCTGAGTAGCTAGGATTACAGGCATGAGCCACTGGTGCCCTCTCATTTTAGAATAGTAGGTTTGCAGCTCTGAGTCTTCCACAGACAGCGTACATATGGTGGGCAACCTGCTATTACTTATTTTTGTAGCACCAGGGAATAAGCAATGCTTGGCAAACTACAGCTAAAAAAAGTTTTTTTTAAAATTTAATCTTAATCACATGACTCAATGTTTACATGTTAACATATATACTGATATGGCCATGTGCTGATAACTCCTGCTTATAAATCTAGCTACTTAGGAGGCTAAAATCTGAGGATCTGGACTGAAACCAGCCCAGGCAGAAAAATCCAAGAAATTCTCATCTCCAATTAACCAGAAAAACACTGGAAGTAAAAGGGGTGTGGACCCAAGTGTCAGAGTGTCTCACCTGTATATATGATAGCAATATAAATGTACATATATGTATACATGATAGCTATGCACTACTTTCTAAATAATCTACCTCTGCAAATATATGCCCAATCCTTTCCCTATATAAGGGCAATTTCTGTCCCATTTAGCATCACCTCCTAGCTACCCAGATATAGTGGTTATCACTAAGACCCTTAGACACAGAAGGCAATCACAATCTGAAGCACTTGCCCATATACTAAGGCAGATCGCACATTGGTACTTCTTTCCTCCCCACTTAACTTGCAACTAATCAGAATTTCAACTATTCAAAAAATATAATTTCAACTACTGAATTTAAACTATTGAAATTATACCTAAAAGAATGTGTGGGAGGGGCTGGGAAGGTGGCTCAGTGGTAGAGCGCTTGCCTTGCATGCCTGAGGCCCTGGGTTCGATTCCTCAGTACCACATAAGCAAAAAGAAAAAAGCC
>NW_012267329.1:1388744-1419072 GCF_000151885.1 Dipodomys ordii
GCCAGAAGTGGTGCTGTGGCTCAAGTGGTAGAGCACTAGCCTTGAGCTGAAGAGCTGAGGAACAGCACCCAGGCCCAGAGTTCAGGCCCCATGACTGGCAAAAAAAACAAAACAAAAGAAACAACAACAACAAAAAACTGTCAGAATCTTATATAAAACATCTAGAATTGTTAACAAAATATTTACCTTGATGTGATCTCCCTAAAGCCAACTTTCTTCCCACTATCTTTTTCAAAAAATCACAATACTTCAAATATCCCAAATTGAAAGTGAAAACAGGTTAAAAATTTAGATGTTCTTCTAGATAATTGTTGAGTTGAACTATTTCTCTCCCCAAAAATATGAAGTGTAAATCCCTAGTACCTCAGAATGTGACCTTATTTTTTCTCTATACTGATAATCAAGTTAAGTCTTCCCTGAGGCAGACTCCAAATGGTCTGGGTAGATGAGCCTAAATGGAGAGCACCATGTAAGATGAAGGTGGAGGTACTACATCTACAAGCCTAAGCATGCCGAAGACAGCCAACAAACCTCTAAGAGCTCAGGGAGTGGAATGGAACAGATTCTCCCTTACAAAACCTTAGAAGGAATAGACCCACCAGTACCTTGATCTCAGACTTCTAGACTCCAAAGATGAGAGATAAGAATTCCTGTTGTAATAAGCCAGATGCTGCTTGTTCAAGTCTATAATCTTAGCTACTTAGGAGGCTGAGATCTGAGGATCATGGTTCAAAGCTAGCCAGGGCAGACAAATCTGACTCATCTCTAATTAAGAAGCAAAAATCCAAAAGGGAAGTGTGGTTCAAGTAGTAGAGTACCAGTCTTGAGCACAAAAAGCTAACCAAGATACTGAGTTCAAGCATCAGTACCCCCCCGACACACATATACATATAAAGGATCTCAAAATGATAAATGTTAATCTATTCACATGAAATTTCAATGAAGAAATTTCAATAAATTTGCTGGTTTACTTCTACCAGTGGGAATTGGTCAATACAAATATGTAATTAAAATAGTATGCCTTAATAAGATTATTAAAAATAAAGAAGGAAAATAAGGTAGTAAGAAGAAACAAATAAATTTAACTGATGAATATTAAAATGCTCTATGCTTGTCCAATAGTTTGAGCTAATTTTTTTTTACATGTATTGTTTGAAGAAAGAAAAAAAAAGCTTCTGTTGTTTTAAGCCACTCACTCTGTAGTATTGTTATGGCAGCATAGGTAACTAACATAGCTGTTCTCAAAATCTTTGAGAAATTATCAGTACCAGCCTCAACAGAAAAAAAGGCACAATGGAAAAGGACACAAAACAGCAAAATATTAGCAGTTCTTTTTCTGCACAGCATAATAAAAAAATCTAACTTTCAAATTGCAATGTTATGTAAGAGGGAAGTAGTATTCTCAAAATTAGAGATAAAACATATTCAAAGGCCAAAATGGACCCAGAAGAATTTAAAACAACCCCCTCCTCAACCCAAGCCAGGGATAGAAATCATGTCAATATACAATAGTAATAGCTATGCTTAACAACAAATACTATGTTTTGCATTACATTTCTGGTAATTCATATTTCATTAAAAATTAACCTATAGGCTTCTATTAATTTTGGAGTATTTCTAATTGATGTATCTTCACAAAAATATTGATAATACCATCAAGAACTTCAAGGAAAACTTCCCAGTTGCTGGAAATATTAATATCTTCTTCATAAATATGATAATCCAAAAAGACAGTGCCAGGATTCTTCCATGTTTTTTTTCTTAGACGAAACCTACAAACGTAACACAGTTGGTTACTTTGATTTGAAATTCTTAATTTAAAAAATTGATATTAATTTGATAATGAGGGAAAATAAACTAAGTAATAGTTGAATGGTATTAATTAACTTTTGGAGGAAAAAATCCAGAAGTAATATTCCCAGCACTTCAAATTTTGTAATCTCCATAGGAAATTCAAACAGAATTTTAATGTTGCTTAATCCCCACTATTCTTACAAAAATTCTGAATAGTACAAAAATTTAATTCTTCTAGGATTAGAAAATCATACCAATCTGTATCAACTGACCATACATTCTTCACAGTCTGATAACATTGTAATTTTACTTTACCTGTCAATACTGAGCTCTAAGCCACATTGCTCCCTGAGTTGAGGAACTAATTCCTCTTTTGATTGCCGTACAGTCATTCCTTTAGCAAAAACAGCATCTAGCAGAAACTTGCATGGCTGGGAATATAAATATAAATAATGAGAGCTTGAATTACACATTAAAGTTAGAATTAAGATGACTTCTATCTACTTTTTACAATGTGACAATAAAGGCCTAAGTTTAGGAGTCTATCTTCTATTTTTGAATCTTAGCCCTCTTATGAGCTCAGCTTGGGCAAGTTCTCTCAACTATAAATTGAGGTCAGTAACTTCCTCTATGTCAGTGTAAAGATTAATTAGGATAATTCATTTGTAGTTCCTTTCTTATAATAAAATGAACGCTGGCATTCTAACACTTGAGCCAGCCTCCAGTTCTAAATAATCACAATTTAGAAAATAAAATGAATCCCCCTCCCGCCTCCCATGTGTGTGTGTGTGTGTGTGTGTGCATTGGTCCTGGGGCTTGAACTTAGGGCATAGAGCTGTCCCTAAGATTTCTTACTCAAGGCTAGCAAGCTAACACTTGAGCCACAGATCCATTTTTGGCTTTTTGGTGGTTAATTCGAAATAGGAATCTCATAGACTTTCCTACCTGAGCTGGAATCTCAATCCTCAGGTTTCAGCCTTCAGAGTAGCTAGGATTACAGGCACAAGCCACCAGTGGGAGGCAATGAATCACTTTGATAAATTAAAATCAGAGAAATGATACTAAATTTCCAAACATGTTGTCTCAAAAAGAGACACACTACTTACTCACAAGCACCAAATTCATAAGAAACATGTAAGATAATGACTGTATGGGTCAGAAATAAGTGGTATGATAGGTGCTTGATAAACCATCTGTTGAGCTGGACACTAATGGCTCACGCCTAGAATCCTAGTGATCCTGAGGCTGAGATCTGAGGATTATAGTTCAAACCCAGCTGGGCAGACAAAGCTGAGTTTCTTTCTTTCTTTTTTTTTTTTTGGTCCGGTCGTGGGGCCTGAACTCTGGGCCTGGGCGCTATCCCTCAGCTCTTTAGCTCAAGGCTCGCTCTACCACTTGAGCCACAGCACCACTGCCGCTTTTTGCTTATGTGGTGCTGAGGAATCGAACCCAGGGCCTCAGGCATGCAAGGCAAGCGCTCTACCACTGAGCCACCTTCCCAGCCCAAAGCTGAGTTTCTTATCTCCAATTAACCAGCAAAAAGTAAGAAGTAAAGATGAGGTCTAGCTTTGAGTGAAAAAGCCAAGTTGAGAGTGTGAGGATCAGAGTGTGAGGCTTCAGTATGAGCATATAAAAAATTATTTTTCAGTTAGTACACCATCGTAATGAGAGGGTTCTGAGGTGATTTTGGACACACACAGTACTTACACACTCTGTACTAATCGGTTTCATTGAAAGTAGCATTATATGTTAATTCCAAGGAAACAACTGATCTCTTTCAAAACAGGAAGCTTTTGCCTCATTCCAGCTCTGAAGGAACACTTTAGAGTAGGGAAAAACAATGGCTAGAGGGTCAAATTCATGATTACCTGTTTTTGCAAGTAAAACTTTATTGAGATACAGGCATTTCCTCTGGTTTACATGTTGTCTACAGCTACAATTGTGCTACAATGACAGAACTGAATAATGGCAGCAAAGACAATATGATTTGCAAAAAGAAATAATACTAACAAGAGACTAGTAAAAAACCCACAAATTACTATTGTATTTAGTTAGCTACGATAAAAATCCTTGTAATACCTTTAGATGCATTACTCACCTCTTGTTCATTGACTAAAAGCTGGTACACTTTAACTCTGTATTCTCCTTTTTTAAGTGCTCTCCCCAGTCTAATTGTGATCTATAAATTAAAAAAATTGTTTTAGATGGACTTTCTCAGCAGAACAACTTTCTCATGCCATTATTTGTTTTTGTTTTCCAAATCCCCTAGATTAAGGGCCCTCAGAGAAGGGATGTCTTTTACCTCTGAATCCCCAGCACCTACAACTGTAACTGACACACACAGTATTTAACAACTGTTTGCTGGACGAAGAAAAACAATCCAAACATCCCAAATAACCATTAGCCATCAAGTTATTTCCCATCATAGTGTAAGCTAGCTTTTAAAGCACTCTAATTGTGTAAAGATTAATCAACCTTATTGTCATCTGAAAATGATGAAAGCGTTTCATTCAGTCGGACGCTCTCAAACTCCTGGTTGCTGGCATACACTCGAAAGACCTTGAAGTGAGAGGACAAAACTCCAACAAAGGGCTCTAAATGTTGCTTGAAAGCTGCCAGAGTAATTCTTTTATCAACATGCACCATCAACCCTAAGACAAAACAAACAAAACATGAACATGGAGAAGAAAATTTTCAGTGTAAACAGTACAAACCATATCTTTTATTATACTGTACAAAGGAAATATTCCTTTTGTGTTAGATTTTAACTCAGCTGGCTCCTCTTTTGGCAATGCCAAATACAAGAGCCACCATGCTACCTCAACTTGTCCTTCTTCTACAAGAAGGTCATGTTTTTCCATAAAATCTACATCAAATACCAAGAATGATACTGGTTTACATTTTCATATTATCTCAACTTGTGGGTTGAGTTGTTCCAAATGGGTCTTTCAAATAAATTAATGTTCATTTTTCCTGGTTATATATAGAAAATATTATCAAATGATTAACAGAAAATATGATCAGTATGAATTAGAAGGAATATATGAAGTGAGGAATTTTGTTTACTGTAAACCTTTAAGCTGAATTTTTTATTTAAAAGTTCTATTTCTAAACTTTAAGAAATGCCCTAAATGTTAACAATCTAGCCTTTGGCAAATAAGCTTTGATTAATGCTATGCATTGAGGTACTGAATTTCTTGAAAGAAGAGTGTAATCGAAAAATTGCTTGACTGAAAATCAAAAGCCTATGGATTGAATTTCAGCTCTGCCACTTTAGTCTGACAAATATTTGTATGTAGAACATCTATTCTGAGCCTCAAATTATCTCACAGGATCCTAACAATCAGTCTCAGACTTAAAACAGGTACAGTTATTTCTAATAGTACCATTCTCATTTTGGTTTCTCTCCTAATCTCTAGTAGTGACGTGTCACAGAAAGACACAAATGTTTAAATCACTGATATAGTCCAATGTGGAGCTTGGCACTAAGTAAGTAGAAGACCTGTCCTGAATTTACTTCTGGCTCTTCTCTATATACTGGATTTGGGACTGGGACTTAGTAATTTCTCTGTACTTGGTACTTTTACAGTTATGTGAATAATAGTATTTACACTTCCTCATGTGTGCTTGTGTGTGTGTGTGTAAATGCTTCGTAGTCTTGGCAAAAAGCATTAGTTCAATCTATTGGCTATATTTATTTTAGTGCTTTAGAGATGAATAATATACCAATTACTCTACCTCTAAAAACGGAAACATTCCATCTCTTTAGAATTCAACCTCAAAATGTCTTAAGACCTCTCCTTTCTCTTATGTATTTTCTTGAATTAGGTGAATCGAAGTTGAACAAAGACATTTCAATATAAATGCACTACAACTGCTATTTTCCTACCCTGGCCTTTCTGTTGGCACACTCTACCTACAGATGGCAACTAGAACACAACAGGACAGGACAGTCTAAAATTACTCCAACGTAATTCTGATCCTGCAGTGTGTACATGTTAAGTGTGTGTACTTATCACATATGCTCTGCATAGTCAATTCTTGTTATTCAATTCTTATGTCTACTAATACCAGCCATTTCATCTCTGTAAGCAACCCAAGCTTCTACAAGCTTTTCCAGGACCCACTTTCTGGTCACTGAGGAGTATGATAAGTGAGGAAAGACTGCTAAAAAAAAAAAAAAAACAGTTGCTGGCTAGTATCCCTTCTATCTCCAAACCAGTTTGTAAACATGAGCATTTTCCAGGGATTTTCTGTCTTCTTTGTGGTTTCTGAAAGCCTAAATAGTTTATCTTCATCACTGTGGTTTACTATGCTTATAATGAACACTAGTAAATTAACCTAGTATGAATTTTCAGAAGAGGTTAAACTGGCCAATGATCTCCCTGTTAAGGATTTTATTAACTATCATGACATAGAATTAAGACCTTACAACTATAATTCTGAGTATTCTTACTGAATTTTGACAATCCTGTCAAAACTTTTAGCATACCATTCTAAAATAAACTAAAAGAAATGTCTGATCTTTTCCTAAGAGGAGCTATTTTTCACTTTTCCAGTATTTCTGACGTTTGAGTATGGTAAGAAAGCACAATAGCCACTGGTTACTTACTTTACTAAGATATGAAGAGGGGGCAGTGGAGGCAGCTATGGAGTGAGTGGAGGCTTACCAGCAAAATATCAGAGTGGAATCCTAGTAGTAGACCTACTAGCTGTTTGACCTCAAACTATTTAGCCTATTACATCTCCAAAGAAAAATGTTTAACACAACCAATGTCTCTAAGCTGTTAAAATAATGCACAGTAATAAGCCAGAGAGGCAAAAGCTCCATGGAAGCATAAACCATTACTACAATTTCTGACTTCCCAATGCACATTTCACTTTTGCATTTCTATAAGTGTATGAATGTTTATAAATGTATGGATGGACTAGTTAAAAAATACTGATGTGCCTTAACTACTGATTTAATTCTGCTATTCTACTAATTTTCCTTTCCTTTTTGGTGGCACTAGAGTTTTGAATTCAGGGCTTCATACTTGCTAGGCAGATAGTTTACTACTTGAGTCACACCCCCCCATCCTTTTCTAAACTTTAGTTATTTTTCAGGTAGGGTCTGTGCTTTTGTTCATGGCTGGCCCCAGACCATGATCCTCTTACTATGATACCCCTGTAGCTTGGATTAGCAACTCACTACTCTGCCCAGCTTATTGGTTGAGATGGAAGAAGGGTATCTTTTTTGTTTGAATTGTCCTTAAACCACAGTCCTCCCAATCTCTTATCTCCTGAGTAACCTGTAAATAGGCATGATGCTTCTATGCATAGCCCTTTACCACTTTCTTTTAAATGACAGACTTCCGAGACTACAGGCATCACCGCACTTTTTTCCTTCCCAGTACTGGGTGGAGGGGGGGCAAAGGGGGGAGGGAGAGGAGCTTGAACTTTGGGCCTTATCTATGACTTCTTTAGTCATAGCTGGCATTCTCACACTTGAGCCATAACTTAACCATAACATGGTGATAAGAATCTCTTGGATTTGTCTATCCAGGCTAGTTTTGAACCTTGATTCTGAGATTTAAGACTCTTGCATGCTAGAATTATAGTTTTGAGTCACAAAAAGCTTGGCAGCACTTTTTTTTTTTAAAAGGCAACACTCTTACAAACCAAAAGTGGTTGGCTATATATCTATTCTCCATTAGAGATACCTTAGTATCTCAGTCATCTCTATTTCTAATACCTACATAGGATCTGGCACCTAGAATAGATTAGGAAAAAATTTGGTGTGTGGATGAAGGGAAGATGAAATGTACAGTTCTTTTCCAAATGTATCAGGAGCATTTGCACTCAGAGTCCTTAAATTCTATAACTAGTCTTAATTTTTACTATCTACATATGCACTTTTGGCCAGGTCACCATCCCTTAGTTTCACTTTCCTTATCTGTTAAATAATTTTACTAGTTTTGCTTCATTGATTTCAGAGAAGCTTTGAGAATAAGCATTTTGATGACTAAAAATGAGGAAAAATTATAATACTTCTTAAAGAACAATAGAAAGTATTTCACTTTTCGGCTATTTCCCTTTTATACTTAAAAATTTGTCTCTCCTATTGTATAATTAGTTCTTTTTTGAGAACTAGGTTTGAAGTTCTCTAAGTTCTTTTCAGAAGTTCTTTCTGAACGTCCCATATGTCATAATACTGGTATGATTTTGCTACCATTGTTTGTCAGAAATGCCCACATTAACAAATCTCTTCCATCTTTTTTATATTTATGCAATTCATAACTTCTAGTTTTTATGGTGCCTGGTATTTCAAAGTAAAAATTAAAAAGGATAGGAGTGGCAAAGTGCATGACAATATCTAAAAGGCTCTGGGTTTGAGCTTTAGCAGCACATAGACATGCAACAAAATAAAAAAATCAACAATGCTTGATAGGAAATGACTCATTACCTTGCTCATATAACTGTAACCCCTCTGTACAGTATCTTTACAATAAAAATATATACATTAAGAACAAAAAAATTAAAAAACCTACACCAAATCAAGATAAATGAAACCACTAAAACAGAACCCAAAGTAAAAACTGATTACTAACTTTTTAGGAATGTTGTTGTTTGTAACTGGGGGATGGAAGAGGGATGCACAAAAAAAATTTTCCCAATGAGGCTCCAAATATATAATTTTTTAAAGCATCTGGACTTTTGTAGAAGAGGATATATTACTTTTTAAGCTATTCCTCAGTTTTACATTATAGTAAAATTCTTTCCTAACATTGAATTTTATTATTTTTTTACTACTTGTTTCAACACAGTCTGATACAATTATTGTCTAATGTACTGAAAAGGCTAAGAATACTGTTTACCATAACTTTAATGGAAAGAAAAGGCAATTCTTTCATAGTCCAGAAAGTTAGAGTCATAGAACTAAGTGCCTAATTCTTTCCTTCTTTTTTTTTATTTTTAAATGGGATAGCTAAAGACCTACTGCCTAACTAAAATCTCAAAGCGAGGGGAAAAAAAATGTTTCAAGGAGCCCTTTCCCTCTGAAGTACATACATTTGTGTCCTTCCCCAGAACCTTCGTCTGCAGCATAAGGGTCTGCTTTGAAATACATGTACTGCATTTCTCCCCTACTCTTGCCACTCTCATCATATTCACTATCAGTTCCAGAGTCTTCTTCTGCTGTATCCCATGTCTCCTTTTTTCCTTCATTTGCTTTAGTTCTTCTACTACTTGTGATACTGTGAGAATCAAGACCATTAGCCAAAGGGATCTGAGCGCTATCTGCATTGCACAAAGTATCACTGCTATGGCTGGAGCTAAGGATATCACTGTCCACTGAACTTGTACTCCTGTCATTATTCACATCTGAGTCTGACCGTTCTTCAGATTGAAAATTTTCTGGGTCAGAAGTTTGAATGTGCTGCTCAAGTTCTCTGTTATCCACAGATGTTGAAGAGTCCCTCTCATTGAGAGGTGATTCAATGTTCTCAAAGTCACTTGTCTCAGTGCTTTTGCTGCTGTCCCCATTGTCTCCATCCTGTTGCTGCTGCAGCGACAAGCTTTTGAGTTTTTCAGTGCTTTCTTCTAGAATAGCTTCCACAGACTTTAAGCTTCCTACAGGTCCTTTCACTCTTTCACAGTCATCATCCACATTACCAGAATCCCCTCCAGCTTTCTGGTATGCTGTCCTTTTAGAGTATGATCCTGGAGATTGTTCAGGTAGCAAAACAAATAACCTGATTGTATTTGCATGTCGATCCAGGAGTTTCCATAAATGAGAATCTGTAAAGGCCACTTGGTAATCCAAGGTCTCAGAACTTTCAACAAATACCTAAAATAGTAAGTCAAAGAGTCATTTTAGATCCACTAATTTTACTGATACTGTCATTTATCATGGGAATAACACCCCATGAACATGACAAATACAGCACACCCAGCAAGATTTTGATGATGAAGTTTCTAAAGACCACTACAATTTAGTCTTTGTATCTAAATAAAACAAATATTAAGAATCATGCTTTTGCAACTAGCCATAAAACTATACGAAGAGCAGATGGGCAGACATGGATAGACTGAAAGATGTAAGTTGTTTACTGGGCTGCTTTTTCAGAAAGTCTTTTTTATTATACATGTTGCCTTTTAGAAATTCAAAGTTTAGCATGGATATCTCTTTCTCTCACTTTCTCTATCTCCTGTCTGTCTAGAAAAGAGAGAGAACATAAAGACATCTTGGCAAAGGTGTTTTTTTACAAAAAGGCTTAACTATCATCTAACCGATGTTTAAATTTCCCTGATTATCTTATACATTCTCCTGTTTCATATTTGCTTGTTTGCTTCCTTGAAACTTTATTATGAAACCAAGTACTTTGCCCATTAAATTTATAATCCAGCCTTTGATGCCTAATTTTTTTTAGATATATAGTTAAGTTTTTAAAAAAACAGTTCTTATCCTGAGCTGAGTGCTGGTGGCTCTTCCTGTAATCCTAACTATTTGAGAGGATGAGATCTGAGGATCACAGTTCGAAGCCAGTGCAGGCAGGAACTCTCTCTCTCTCTCCCCCTTCTCCCCTCTCTCTCACAAACACACACACACACACAAGCAGAAAACAAATGCAAACAGAAATCAGTCTTAACCTGAAGAAATTTATATTCACGTTATTTATAAGTGAAGTGATATGAAACAGAAAATTTTACAAATAATCTTTGGGGTGGGTAAATATAGGAAAATCAAGAATTAACATATAGAAGCTGAGTGACAGTGACTGGGAGGGTCATGTATATAATTCTATTTTTACATATGTGTGAAATTTTCCATAGTAAAGCTTTTGTTTTCTGATTTTTTGTGGAACTATGATTGAACTGAGGGCCTTGTGCTTGGGCTGTATCACTTGACCCACACACTAATTCCAATAAAAGGACTGAATGCAAAATGAAATACATATAACATAAATTCCACATAAACAATGCTATTATTTAGTAAATGCTACAAACAGAGACTGCTAATCGTTTTTTTTAAAGGTTAATTCCTTCTGCATGCTTCACCCTAATGTAGTGTTAGAAAGATGTGAGGTTTTGATGATACACATGCACACACAAATATCACATCCAAAAGCTGATTACAAGAAACTTTTGGTGAATGAAAATTGCAGAGTAGGATTTGAAAATAATTCCAGAGAAGGTTAAATGAGGTAAAAGACTAAGGTGCACTAAAATGAATAAGCCTGGAAAAAGTGTTAAGAAAAAGATAGCTAACAAGGAAAATTCTGGATACCGTCTATCTACAGGTAAGCCAATGACATTAGGAATAAACCCATATGACAAATAGAATATAGAACATGAAGACAAAGCAGGAAGATCAGCATGAGATAAATGAGTGGCAAAGGGAGTAACACTGGTTCAACCAAGACAATCATTTTCTCTGAACTAGAGATGCCTCTGATTCTCAGTGCAGATACTTGTTTCATGAAAAAGTTTAAGGACAAAACTTCATAATCATAATCATTGTGGGTAGATACAGTCACAAAAGCTTCACCAAAGGGGCAGGATAATCTGGGGCTTTACCAACAGCCTATGGAGAGGAAATGTAGCATTTCAAGTGATGGTACACAAAAGCAAAGAAGAGAAATGATAAAACCGATTTAGAGGAAAGAAGATGGCTGATTTAACCTGAATATAATATAAGGTAGTTATGGCGAGGATACATGCAAATAGCTCTAGAAGGCAGGCTTATAATGCCAAACTTAATTTCATAATTTATCAAAGCATAGAAAACAGCCATGAAAATAGAAAGATGTACCTTGTTACTTCTAAAGAAACCTTCAGCTTTCAGGGTTTTACTGGGCACACCAAGAAGACGTAAATCATTATAGCAGCGTTCCAGCACTATTCTCATTGTTTCAACAGGTAAATGAACAACCTACAAGTAAAACAATTTAATAAATAAGCACTCTTTGGAAAGTTATTCTACTTGACTCAGGAATACAGGAAAAGAAAAATTGCAAAGTTCTTAAAAGCATCAGAAAACAGGGACCTGGGATTAATGTCCAACCATGGAAAATTTTGAAAGAAAATAAAGAGAAAAATGTTAGTAGAATTTTTAAAACTTGGGGCAATCTAAGGGAAAAATCACTGATCACATCCATTAATTATGCTGTAATTTAGGTGAACAAAGTATAACTTTTAAATGTATGCATTTACTAGATTTCTCATTGAAATTCCTATTCCTCTCAAACTTGCCAGACAAGCAAGATTTTGAAGGAAATGAGTAACAGATTTTCAGAGCTGATGTCAAACTGACATGGCTTAATAGTGCAACTTTTGACAAACTGTATTCTATGAATAGTTGCCAATACTTATTAAATCAACTTCCTTTGTGCAAAATGAAAAGATTAAATTACTGGTAAATTATTCTAAAATTTTACTGTCTCAATATCTGGGTGTCATTTTATGAATTTCACACAAAATGAGATAAATATAATTTACATTTTTTAAAAATATTTTTTGTTTTTATAAAGGTGATGTACAGAAGGATTAGTTACATAAGTCAGACAGAGTACATTTCTTTTTGGACAATGTCACCACCCTGACCCTCGCTCTCTCCCATTTTTCCCTCCCTTTCCTACCCACAAGTTGTACAGATCATTTTCAACAGTGTTGTATCACTGCTGCATTTCTGCACTGCCCCTCTTACTAATTTATATTTTTAAAAAGCATAACTGTTTTCTATACAAGTAATGACATTAGATATGAATAAGAATTCTTAAGACATCCTAGTAACTAGTTTAAAATGCTGTATTTGCTGATACCCTGTTTGATGACTACACTGATTCTCTAAACATATTTTTCTTCAGGATTATTAACTTCACCAAAGAGGTGATTCATTATTTTCCCATTTCCTATCCCAATACTTTTACTTTGCTCTGAACTAAAAGCATTTTATTTTGGGCATTCACATTTTTTTTAAATGTATAGGACAGTAACTAGTAATAGGACAATAACTAGTAATGATACAATAATAAGTTATATGAAAACCTATCATAAAATATGACCTCATCATTCTGTTTCCTAGATAGCAAAGCGTTACAAACTTGGTAGTTATTGGGGATTGAGCTCAGGATCTCAAGCTTGCTAATCTAGCACTAACACTTGAGCCATGCCCCCAGTCCTTTTGTCTTTAGTATGTTAACTCTGCCAGGGTTGGCCACAATTCTGTGATAACAGGTGTGTGCCATCATACCATTGTTGTTTTAATTTTTTAAACATACTAATAACTGCCAACTTTTTCATACTTCAGAAATGCTTTCCACAAATAGCATTTAAAGGATAAATGGCTGAAAACTGGACTCAAATTCTTGATGTGCAATAACTGAATCATTTCCACTAAACCAAGGAGTTTAGGAATCTTGAAAAAAAATTTTTTATTGTGAGAATACCGTACAGAGGAGTTACAATTACATGGGCAAGATTACGAGTACATTTCTTATCAAGCATTGTTGCCTCCTCGTTGTTTCCCCTTTCCATCCCTTCCCATACTCCTCCCCTCCCCCAACTCGATCCTCCTCCCCTTCCCCCACCAAAATTGTTAAGTTCGTTTTTCGACATAATGACTTGTACATCTCATTGTTGCAATGGGTCCACCTGTATCCCTAGTTAAATGATTTGTTTTTTTCCCTTCCCCTCCACAAATTATACCAACATCAAAAACAGTAAAAGTATGGGTTATACTGTGGGGGAGGGAATCTTGAAAATTTTTGCCTATGCTTGTACATTTAATGTTCTATAGAATGTATGTAGGATCCTGGAAATATATGGAATAATTCTTATTGTTATTATAAAGGTTATATACAGAAGGATTAGTTACATAAGTCAGATAAAAAGTACATTACTTTTGGGACAATGTCACCACCCTGTCCCTCGCTCTCTACCAGTTTTTCCCTCCCATCCCTACCCACAAGTTGTACAGATCATATGTCTGAAATGGGCCAGTTCATTTGTTAATTTGTTCTTTAATGTTTTCTTGCTGAAAAATTTGAACGGGGTCTATGATCTTTATCACTAACATTCATAATATGGCCAATATTTAACTCATTAACTTCTGGGTCAAATCTGCTTCCCTATTCATTCCTTTATTGCTTTTAATATCTTGCTAGCTTTCTATTATCCACATTTGAAAACTCTCAGGTTTATCTGTGTTTCTGTTACATTTGCCAGTTACATGTCCTGCAGAGCCCGGTTATAAAGGCACTCTCACAGTTTATTCCATATCTCATTTCTAACCATGTACTTGAATTATTTTGGCAGCTTCCTCTTCTCTACTCCCGACTCCTTCTCAATGCTTCTGCAATGCCAGTCTAGGATCACTGTACTTACTATACTGTAACACACATCTGATCATACCACTATGGAACTCGAGAAAAAAACAAAAATCTACTGTGTGGAAGGGGTGCAGTGGCTCAAAGTGGTAAAGTGTTAGTCTTAAACAAAAGCTCAGAGACAGTGCCTAGGCCCCAAGTTCAAGCTCCAGGACCAACAACAACAAAAAAAGTATATGAAAAGAAATAAGCATAACACAAGAAAACATTTAAAAAATTTATTTCTTACGCCTGCACCAAAAGAAAAAAAAGAATTCAATTTTTGTGTTTAGTGTTTAAAGAACTATATGAAATAAACAATTTATACCTCCAGGTGTGATCCAGCTAAGGCTAACTCAATGTCCTGTGCACTGCCCTCACACACTGTCCCCTCCATGTTTTGCTCAACCTGTTTCTTCTACTTAAGTGTCCTATTCTACTATGGTTTTATCTTAATTACTGCCTTCTTAGAGCCAACATCTTACTTAAAACCACCCTATAGTACCGCATAATAGCAGACAATCAAACTTACCTTTGAAATCAGTTGTTTGAACTCAGAAACTGTCTGATTTAAGTAAGCCCGAACAGTTATAGGAGCATCTACAGTCTCTGCCTTCAGATCAACAGCATGAACTTTCACCATCACTTCTATCACATTAGAAGACATAAAAAGATAATTGGAGGTTATTTTTGAAATGCATTACATGTGAGCTTTACAGTTTTCATATTTTTAAGATGCCAAAGACATTACTTTCTAATTTTTCAATACAATAGGTGTGTATTATATATATTAACATATTATGAACTATGCTATAACTTATCACAACACAAACATAAACATGAAAATGAATAAAAAGTTCTCCCAGATCTTAAAAAATAAAATACAAATAACGAGACGGGAAGGTGGCTTAGTGGTAGAGTGTTTGCCTTGTATGCATGAGGCCCTAGGTTTGATTTCTTAGCACCATAAGAGCAGGAAAAGCCAGAAGTGGTGCTGTGGCACAAGTGGTAGACCACTAGCCTTGAGCTGAAGAGCTGAGGGACAACACCCAGGCCCAGAGTTCAGGCCCCATAGCCTCAAAAAAAAAAAAAAAAGCAAATAGTAACTTCCATTAAGCATTACTTTTGACCTATGCAATACAGATTATAAAAAAATACAATATTTTGTCTCTTTCTAAAATGTAATACTTTCAAATTTATGAAGCATATTAAAAATACAAGTCAAAAGCTTAGTGGCTTTTTGGCTAGGATCAAGTATAACATAAAAAATGAAAGAAACAAATACAGACCAAAGTCACTACACTAAATAAACATTAAACAAGTACTAGATGATATATATAATCCAAATTGCTTTTAAACAACACTCACCAAATCATTTAGGATTTTGCACATAATAAGGTTTCTTTACTTCAACTAATACTCGGTGTTTTGGTTTTTTTAAAAATACTAATACGGTTTATGTCCTCCCCCCACTCCCAGCTCTGACCAGGACTTGAACTTGGTATCTACTGCTTTCACTCACTGGCTGGTGCTCAACCACTTACGCCATGTCCCCAACCTCTCATGGTTTTGTTTTTTAAACTTGAATACTTCACATTACAATTTAATCTTACCTTCTCATCTTGGTTTTTTTTTTTTGGTTATCAATAGTAAGTTTATTGATTCCTATCTTTAAAAAGTCTAGAGCTCCAAGAAATAGAAACATGGGGTTTTTTTGGTGGTGGTGGTATGGTATTGTTGTTTGGGCTTGCCTCCCTTTCTCTCCCCTCAACCCTGCTTTTTGGGGGACCAGGAAAAGGAGGAAGGCACAGAAATGGAAGAGTGAATACATCTAGTCATGGTATTCAGTATATGCTATGTCGGCTCTTCAGTTTGCTGCTGTTGTTGTTTTAAGAGATTATATTTATTAGACAACTTTGCTCTTTAAAAAAGGAATGATCAAATGATCTTCAAGTACTGTAATTTTGTTTCATCCTCTTGTATTCATTGTGTCAATCCTCAGTTTTCCTCTTGTGTTACAAACCTAACTGACAATATTTTAAGATCTTGATACTTAATGAAATTAGGTCTTACAACTCATAGCCACATTTAGAAGTTTTTCAATGGCTTTACTGTAGATTTTTGTGCTTTTTTATATATGTATTTTATTTATTTATTCAGTCAGTCAGTCAGTCATTTCTATCTGTCCTTCAAAGAGACTCTAATGAAAAGAGCAGGGTCTGCCATATGCAGGTGACTCATGCCTTTCTTTAATCCTAGCTATTCAGAGGCTAAGATCTGAGGAACATGGTTCGAAGCCAACCCAGGCAATAAAGTCTTTAAGACTCATTTTCACTTAATCGGCAAAACAGCCCCAAGTGGAACTGTGGCTCAGGTGGTAGAGCACTGACCTTGAGCAAGAAAGCACAGGGACTGTGTTCAAGGCCCAGGATGGGCACAAAAACAACAACAAAACAAACAAAACAAACCATGGTCTGACTAAAACAAACACTATAGGTTTTCGTAAATAAATTTTCCCATGCAAAATGTAGGCCAGCTTCTTGGAAGAATATATTTAATATTTAAAAAGAAGAATGTTCATAAAATAAGGAAACAAAAGTAGATAACTGAATTCTGATTTATCACTGATGCAAGGGACTTAAAGTCAATGTACAAGAGAAAAATTTTGTAAAATTATTTAAGTATTTGGATTTGCCCTCTATTAATTACACATAGTGATTAGTAGAAAACTCTGGATATGAGAATATATATGGATATAACTGTCTCTAGGGATTATTCTTGGGAAACTAAGAAACTGGCACTTTGCTTTCTAAGTCAATTTTAAATAAAAGTTTCAAATACACTGAGTCAATGGCACACTGACAAAGCTCCTGGGACGACAGAAGTGGTGGACTGAGAAATTTAAAACACTGACAATGATATTCCCTATATATATAGATATATAGGATATAGGATATAGAAGATCCTCCCATCAACAGATAACTCCAGGTATTTACAGGATTATTCAGTACTGAATGAAGAAATATCAACCTAAAGACTATGAGCTAGAAAAGATATTCTAGCAAATAACTAGTTGTTATTGTGTACAGCTCTTTGAAAATAATAGACCTAATTCCAAGTTATTGTTATCTCCTAATATGTCAGAATGATACACATTTTAAGAACATACAAAACTTGAATTATGTTTCTATTAACAAGACTTTTCTTATTAAAATTTTAAGTCTATTATAACACAAAATAGTATAAAACTGCTTACCTCCAGGTTTGTAAGACTGAAAAACTTGATCAGGCTTTCTTGTCTCTAACAGAAGATCAAACATATATGTTGACTTGACTCCACCTAGGAGAAGTCCCATTGGGGTATCTTCTTCTCCTTCATATGAGCGTTCTAGATAATCATGGAACTCATCATATTTAACAAGGCGACAACAATCCAAAGGTATTACCTCTTCTAAATCCATCATCTATAAGAAAACAATCCCACCAGCAAGAGAAAAACAAACATATACAGTATTTTAGTGTGACATGTAATAAATCTACCAATAGGTCCTAAAAAACAAGCTATATGTTTTATATCAAAGGTATCAGTTATTAAAACAAATATCTATTATCCTTTAAATCATACAAATTATGCATTAACACACATGTGTGTTTGAGCCATTTGAATACTGGTACTGAGCTTTGGTACCATACTGGTACTGGGCTTTGGTGGCTTACACCTGTGATTCTAACTACTCCAAAGGCTGAGATTTGAGGATTAAGTTTGAAAGCTAGCCTGGGAAGAAAAATTTGAGTCTCTATGTTTCATCTCTAGTTAACTAGCAAAAAGCCAGAAGTGGAGGTGTGGTTCAAATGATAGAGTACCAGCCTTAAGTGGAAAGGCCAAGGGCAGTGCAAAGCTCTGAATTCAAATGTTAGTACCAGCACACACAAAAAATTATCTAGAAAAACCAGGCAATTCTTTAAAAATATGGAATATTTCACAAATTTGCACAGCATCCTTGTTCAGGGACCATGTTAATCTTCCTTCTCATATTAGTATATATGCTGCAGAAACAAGTACCAAAATTAGCATTCTTAATAACCACATAGCTCTTTTTTAATGTAACTTTGGTGTAAGTTGTGCTGGTAAACATCGTCAAACAGTATCAGATAGCTTTATGTCTATTTTCAACTCTGTAATAACATATATATATATATATATAAATCATATACAAAATGATATAACATACATTTTTCTCTAGGTAATGACAATTTAGTTTTAATCAAATTGTGCTAATACTTATGTGAAAAAGAGAAAAACTTGTCAAATTAATTTATCAATGATACTTAACATGATCTAGTAAGAGTGTTTGTCTTAGCTGGGAACCAGTGGCTCACATATATAATCCTAGCTATTAAGGAGCCTGAGATCTGAGGATTGTGGACTTTTTCATTAGCTGCCTTCTTATCATGGGTATTCTCAGAATAAATTATCTCAGTATACTACTGAGCTTTATAGAATCTAAACAATTTAAAAAAAATCGCAAATTGTAATGTATACTTTTTTGTTTTTTCCAAGGGAGTATAAACTCCATGGGCAATAATCATGTCTTCTTTCTTCTATCCCTAATGCTTTATATAGTACGTAGATATCTACCAAATAAATGGAAAAAACACATTTTTTTTTATAATACTAATTCTGGTATCTAAAAAGTTTAACTGGAGCCGGGTCAGTGGCTCACAACTATAATCCTAGCTACTCAGGAGGCTGAGATCTGAGGATCACGGATCAAAGCCAGCCTGGCAGGAAAGTCTATGAGACTCTTATCTCCAATAAACCACTCGAAAACTGGAAGTGGCGCTGTGGCTCAAATGGTAGAATGCTCGCCTTGAGCTGAGGAGTTGAGGGATAGTGCCGAGGCCCAGAGTTCAAGCCCCACGACCAACCAAAAAAAAAAAAAAAAGTTTAACTGATTTTTAGAAAGAGGATATTCTTAAAATTAACTAAGTATGTCCCAAAGGGCAGTAAGAGAGATACGAATAAATAGGACTATTAAATTATTCCAAGTGTTACATTAACTACAATAAAACTTGGGTGATTATTATAAATAAACTGTTAACAGTGAAAGGATAACAGTGCATTTAAACATACCTTATAAGCGATTTCTACTGCTTCCTTTAATGTTTTATCCTTGTGAACCTCCAATTTATTTTCCATCATTACTTGCTTCACGGGATGCAAACAGAATAATTTTATCTAGAAAATGTAAGATAGTACCATTAAATTAGCAGGTCAAGAGTCAAGGCTTAATTCTTCTAGACAGCATTTTTCCCATCAAAATAATGTGATTTTTTTAAAAATACATTTTTATAATATCTTTAAGTATTTGTACAAAGAAATTACCATTCTAGAAAGCAGTATATGAATACAATGTTTCTCTTTTGTACATATCAATAATTGACATGTCTAAGTCCTCATATCCTAAAGAAGATTAAAAATGCCAATAACTTTATACTGTTTTTCAAGTACATACCATAATTTATATAATCAGTCCCCTAATAATACATATTTGGATTGTTTCTAGTATTTCTCTAGTTTGGAAAATATCAAGGTTTTATATTATCTGTGATTATTCCATTAGGTAATTTCTATGAGAGATTATATAAAATAATATGAATTTGCTTAGGACTCATACTTTATCAACTTTTATTCAAAAAGTTTTTTTCCCAAAAAATTCAGTTTTATTATGATATGAGAAGGCTGACTCTATGAAAACCCCACCAGCAATGAGTACTACCAAGTATATGTCCCTGGGTTTTTATATAAAATCTGATGAAAATTTGCCTTTTTATAGCATAATCACACTATCTAATGATTATCATGGCATAATTGCCTGTAGAAATACTCCAATAAAGTAGAAACAAGGCCAGGTAGTAGCTCACGCCTGTAATCCTACTCAGGAGGCTGAGAGATGAGGATCGCGGTTCAAGGCCAGCCAGGCAGGAAAGTCCATGAAATTCTTCTATCCATCCAATAAATCACTAAGAAAACTGAAAGTGGTGCTGTGGCTCAAGTGGTAGAGTGCTAGCCTTGAGATGAAGGGCTGAGGGACAGCATCCAGACCCAGAGATCAAGCCTCACAACCACCACCAATAACAACAACAAAGTAGAAACAAGAACTGCAACTAAGCAAACTTATAACAGTTTTCAAACAAAACTAACATTACAGAATCTAACCTTGCAAGTATTACGCTCAATTTCCCGTTGCCTCTTTTCTTGTTCTTCCAATTCTCTCTCTCTCTGCACCAAATTCTTTATATGTTCTGGATATTCATCCACTTCCAGAAATTCTATGTATAACGAAAATAGAATCAGACAGTGTCACTCAATTTGAGCTCCCTTTATTTTTCAAGTTCTACATGCTTTAATAGAAATGTGTGTCAATTATATTTTTCTCTCAACTTGGAACACAAGCTTCTTCCAGGCCATGGATAAGAAGTATTGATAATGAAACTACAGTTAAGTACTCATATTTTAGAAAGCCATATATTTATCCAAATTGGTTTCTGACTTCAAGAGAGCTCAAGATAAATTAGAATAAAAAGCTCCTATGAACTAAAAAATTAAAGCCATTTTTAAAATTTCAAGTTGTGCCATCAATAATGAACTTTACTGTGACCTTAGGCAAGTTTACTTTTTGAGACTTAAGTTTCTTGAGCAAATTAACAGTTAACACAGTTATTGTCTGGAATACAATAAAAATTAATAAATGTTACCGATGCTGCTGCCACTATTACAAATGTCATACTACTTATTTGTTACCATTCTCAGATAGTGTTAATTCCCCCCCTTTTTTTTTCTCTAAAAGTAATTCTTTAGTTGCCTATTCTAATGAAAGAAGGGACAACTTAGCTGGATGCCACAGGCTCATACCTGTAAATCCTAGCTATTCAAAAGGCTGAGATCTGAGGATCACAGTGGGAAGCCAGTCCAGGCAGGAAAGTATGAGACTACCTCCAATTAAATCACAGAAAAAACCAGAAGTGGCATTGTGGTTCAAGTGAGTAAAAGGAGCTCAGGGACAGTGCCCAAGCCCAGAGTTCAAGCCTCAGGACTGGTAAAAATAAAAAATAATAATAATAAAAAAAATTTAAAAACCTGACAACTTTTATCTGTTATATTCTTCCCATATATAGACTAATTAGCATAAAAGGTGATTAACATTTCTGAGTCTGCTTTTAAACAAAAAGTTATGGGAAACTTTTTTTTTTGTCGGTTGTGGGCCTGAACTTTTTAAAATAAGATTTGGCTTTTGGTCTGGGAAGGTGGCTCAGTGGTATTGTGCTTGCCTCGCATGCATGAGGCCCTGTCAGTTCCTCAGTACCACATAAACAGAAAAAGCCACAAGTGGCGCTGTGGCTCAAAGTGGTAGCCTTGAGCTGAGGAGCTGAGGGACAGCACCCAGGCCCAGAGATCAAGCCGCATGACTGACAAAAAAAAAAAATCTGGCTTTAATCTATAAAAATTGTTACCAAGATCTACACAAGAAAGTTTTCTTTTTTCTTTTTTTGTCTATTGTGGGGTTTGAACTTTGGGCCTGAGTGCTATCCCTCAGCTCTTCAGCTCAAGGCTATCACTCTACCATTTGAGCCACAGTGCTACTTGCGAAAGTTTTCTTTAATGATTATAAATTCACAGGTAAAAAGGTAATATGAGATTACAATACTGTTTACCAAAACTAATGATTATCTGGCATTAAAAAAAGAGAATAATCAGACTCCAATGAATCTTATCTGTTTCTAGAAATGAGTTCTAATTAAAAAAGATTCCCTATCATATCAGAGTGCCCTCTGGTGCTTCATCATAACAGTAGAACTGGGTAAGTAAATAAAGGAGAGAATGAATTACTGAACTACTGAAAGGTTGGCTGGATAGAGAGTACATTGATTACAATTCTGGTTCTGCCCCTAAATAGCTATGATCAGGGACAAGTTACTCTTTATTTATATTTAATGGTTATTTTTCCTTTTATTAATTTTATGTGGTACCAAGGAATCAAACCTAGGACCTTATGCATGCTAGACAAGCACTTTACCACTAAGCAACATTCCCTGCCCACGTTACTCTTTATGATTCATTAGTTCTGTTCTTATATCTGTTCTGAAATGCTTTGTTATAATTTTTAATTTTATTTTTTTCAGAAAAGTCTGTAATCACTAAACAGTTATCCCATGACAAATAGTAGTGACATATTTTGGTTAAAAGACAACATATTTGGTTAAAAGCCTTGCATTAACTGACTCTCTGTGTTCACAAGAATGTGAATAAAAACATTATAATGGTTAGAATATAATTGCCAAGAGAATGATAGTTTTTATGCAAAATAAATGTACTGAAATGAATGATAAAAATGAATTTTTCAATTACAAAAATGAGCTATAAGCAAACATATCGCATACATATCTGCATGTGCATAAACATACATGTCCTAACCTATCTGTAATAGTACATAATCAGTTAGCAAGAAAAAAACTATAATTACAAAAAATTAATAATGACAAAAACATTAAAAGGACAAATAGGTATGTTTTATAATCAAGATTATTTCTGGAATTCTTAACAAAATTAAAATTTAATGAAGGATGTATAGTAGATCTGTAAAAACTCATTTGGTTTTGAATCAAATAAGAAACTTAGCTAGGCGATGGTGGCTCATGCCTGTAATCCTAGTTACTCAGGAGGTTGAGCCCTGAGGATCATGGTTCAAAGCCAGCCTGGGCAGGAAAGTCTGTGAGATTTTTTTTTTGGGAGGGGGGGGGGGTCCAGTCCTGGGGCCTGAACTCTGGGCCTGGGCACTGTCCCTCAGCTCTTCAGCTCAAGTCTAGTGCTCTACCACTTGAGCCACAGTGCCACTTCTGGCTTTTTTCTTTTTGCTTATGTGGTGCTGAGGAATCGAACCCAGGGCCTCAGGCATGCAAGGCAAGGGCTCTACGTTCTACCACTGAGCCACCTTCCCAGCCCCCCTGAGACTCTTATCTCTAATTAACCACCAGAAAACTGGAAGTAGCGCTGTGGCTCAAGTGGTAAAGCGCTCACCTCGCTAAAGAGCTCAGGGACAGCACTCAGGCCCAGTTCAAGCCCCACAACCAACAAAAACAAAAAAAAAACCACTTTAGTTCTTAAAATGTTTCAATAGTGTGCAGGCTATCTAGAGTACCATATATTGGGCTCAACAAATTCAGATAGCATCTCTGAAAGCTTCAAACTGAAAAAAAGTAATCACTAGATCTGAGATTTCCAAAATACCAGATACAATATAAAAATATCTAAAATATTATTTCATTGTTTATTTACAACTCTATCCAATACTACTATTATTTCTATTTTGCAGATTTAGAAAGACTTAGAAAGGTTAAATAACTTGCTACAGGACAGGACATGTAGCTGGTAAGTTACAATTGTTACACAGGAATGGATTAAATGAGCAACTTTTTCAGCCCTTTTTTTTTGAAACAATATTATTTCCTAAGTCTTTAAAATATTAATTCTTCCAGGCATAAAAAAGTATTAATTGTTCTATCACTTAAAAGTGATTATCTAGACTTATAAGAAATTAATTTATAATACAGCTTAATCACATAACGGTAGGTTAACATACTTGCATTTCGTGTTGGATCCTTCAGTCTGTATATCAGCATATACGCATTCGTAGAGCTAGTAGAAATATAAAAGTAGATTGTAAAGGTTTCATTTCCAAGCATGAAATATTTCATTAAAATTGTAGGATTTTTTTCTTTAAATCAGAAAGTTCTGCTATGGTTCACTGACACACTGAAATTTACAACATACCAGTAAGAAAGTAAATGCAAATTCATTAAAATATTTCATATCTATCCTCGGTAAAAGCAAAATTTCCTTTACAGCTGTGTACCACAATGCAAACAATGGTTAAATCAGACAGTTTGACCCTTTCTAGAAAAGGCCAGAGAAAAAGAATTTGGCTCTATAAGCTAGATGGTTTGTATTGCTCAATTATGTTGTTATAATGTTGTTGATATACATTTGTACACATATATGAGAATCTTTCTGGCTCTATAAGCTAGATGGTATTGCTTAATTATGTTCTTATAATGTTGCTGATATAGATTTGTACAGACACGTGTGTATATACACACATACATATGTATGTGTATACATGTACATGTATGTGTGTTGTATATATGTAAATAAATATGCCAGTTTTCCAGTAAAACTTTTATTTCTAAAATCTGAAGATGAACTATATTGGGATGTGGTTTGCAAACCTCTGGAGTAAATGTTGAAGATTTAAAAAAAAAAGAAAAGAAAAAGGGAATAAGAACAAGAAGCCAAGCTTGGGTGGCTCATACCTATAATCCTAATATACTCAGGAGGATAACAATTGAGGACTGAGTTTGAAAGCCAGCTGGGAAAGTTATCTCCAACTGACCAACAAAAAGCTGAAAATGGCAGAGTGCCATCCTTGAGCAAAAAAATTAAGCAGGAGTGTGAGGCCTTCTTTGAGCTCAAACCTCATTACGAGTATAAAAAAACAAAACAAAACAAAAACTCTAAATATAAAGAAGCCATAATTAATTCTAACTTAGGAACACTAGAAATCAGTGAATTACTTACCTTGCAAAAGCACTGGAATAATATCCTCTGCTTCCTGATGATCCACCATGTGTTTTCTTAATGTCCTCTTGTGTTATCTAAAAAGTCGTTATGTACCATTATGTTAATATGTAATCAGTTTTTTTCATCTCAAGAGTTAAATTCTACATAACAGATACCAATTCACAAAATTTATATAATCTCTGGATGCTTATTGGCCAGTCAGTTTTACTGTGGCTAATCAAACATGAAGCCTGGAGGAGCATCAATTAATCTGCCTTGGAAACATCCAGTAAGCTAAAAACATCATCAACAACAACAACAACAAACAGAACAAAGAACTACAATAAGTAAAAGCAGGAAATTTACTGAACATCAAAGGGTGATTTGATATCAGACTTGGAAAGCATCAGGACAGATTTTCCCATTTTAAATAAACCCTATTAACTGTTTTTACTCCTATTTTTCAGAGCAATAATCTTAAAAGACATTCTCTTACCCTGCTGACATGTTGATCATTGAAGCTATACCACTGTTCGTCATTAAATGACTTTATGCAGGCATAATAATGACCACCAGCAGCACTCCCCGAATGAACCATAACAGAGAAGAGCTCATAGATCAAGGAGTTCTAACAGGAAAAAGAAAAAGGCATTCAAGAAAAAGTCATTCAAAAGAGAGGAAAACCACAAATCTTTATTTGAATATTAAGACATAGAGGAATAACATGATAGCTGTCATCTATTTATTACAGGCCAACTTTTCCCTTAGATCTAAAATGTAAAGTTACAAAAATCCCCAATTTTATTATAAATTTCATTGTGTACATTTCTTCATACAGGTTATTTTATATGCACAGTGAAGGTTAAAAAATAACTTTTTAAGACTTAACTAGGATTCTATTTTCATTACAAAACAGCAAAGGGAAATGAATGTTTAAAACTCCTAATCATCATTGTAAATAATTTTATACAAACTAGATAATCTCAAAGAATTTCTACAAACATACAGACTACACATACATGCAAACATGCAGCATACACAGACTGATTCATGAACAAATTTAACAATATGAACAGATCAATAACTAAGTAAGGAGGAAGTGGCGCTGTGGCTCAAGCGGTAGAGCACTGGCCTTGAGCTGAAGAATGCAGGGACAGTGCCCAAGCCCAGAGTTCAAGCCCCACAACCAACCAAAAACAACAACAACAAAAAACCCACGATCACTAAGTAAGGAGACTGAATAATCAAAACCCATTCAACCAAGAAATTCTCAAGACCAAATAGCTTTGTTAGAGAATGTTAGCAAACATTTAAGAGTTAATTCCAATCCTCAAACTCTTCTGAAACACTGACAAAAAAAAGAGTACTTCCAAAATAATTATATGGGGCCAACTGCTTTTATATCAAAATAAAAAACCACATGAGAAAAAAACTGGTGACCAATTATCTCTGATAAATACTGATGTAAAAATTCTTAACATGGGGCAGGGAAGGTGGTTCAGTGGTAGAGTGCTTGCCTTGCATGCACGAGGCCCTGGGTTCGATTCCTCAGCACCACATAAGCAGAAAAAGCTGGAAGGGGCACTGTGGCTCAAGTAAGTGGTAGGGCGCTAGCCTTGAGCTGAAGAGCTGAGGGACGGTGCCCAGGCCCAGAGGTCAGGCCCCAACCCCCCCTCAACCCCCCTCCCCAAAAAATCTTAACGTACTAGGAAACTGAATTCAACAATGGAGTAAAAGGATTATATTATGACCAAGTGGGATTTATTCCTAAGAGGATTCAATACACAAAATTTAATCAACAGAATATACCACATTAATAAAATGAAAGATAAAGCCCACATGATCATCTCAAATCATAGGGGAAAAGCATCTGACAAAATGCAACACTTTTCACATAAAAGCCCTACAGACCAGGAACAGAAGGAAACTAATGCTGGGTGCTGGAGGCTCACACCTGTAATCCTAGTTACCCAATAGGCTGAGATGTAAGGATCATGGTTCAAAGCTAGCCCTGACAGGAAAGTCTGTGAGATTCATCTCTAAGTCAGCACCAGAAAACCGGAAGTGGTGCTGTGGCTCAAGTGGTAGAGCACTCGCCTTTAGCTGAAGAGCTCAGGGGCAGTGCCCAGGCCTAGAGTTCAAGCCCCATGGCCAAAAAAATAAATTAAGTTAAAAAAGAAAAAAAAGAAGGAAACTACCTTTCTTTATACACAAGTCAACAGTTGACATCATACATAACAGAAAAATTGAAAGCTAAAAGATCAGAAAGAAGGCAAAATTGTCATCTTTCCCTTCTACATAGAACTAGAAACTACAGTTAAAACAATCAGACAAGAAGAAATAAAAGGCATTCAAAGAAAAGAATAAGTAAAATAATCTCTGCTGACAGACGACATAATCTTGTATATAAAAAGACTCCACAAAAATGCTATTAAGTAAATGAATTTGGTCTAGAATCCAAATTTTACTGGTGATTTATAGAAAATATGTAAGAAATAATACCAATTTTTCAAAATCTCCTCCAAAAAGAGAAGATGGAACATTCCTTAATTCATTCTATGAGCCCATTACCCAAAGCCAAAGCCATGAGAATGGAAACCTACGGACTCATAAACACAATTAACAAAAATCTAAAAAAACCCAGCAAATCAAATTCAACAATGTATAAAAATTATGTAACATAACAAAGTAGGAGTTATTCCAGACTTGCAAAAGCCTGTTCAGTATTAGGTAATCTATGCAATTCAAGCTAACGAAGAAAAATTACAGTCATAACAATGGAAAAATTAGTCATAACAGCTGATGAAGAAAAGGCACTTCACAAATCCTAATAGCCAATCTGATTTTTTGTTTTGTGCTTGTCCTGGGGCTTCAGACCTTGAGTAGACTGCACCCCTGAGCTGTATCCTTGTATCAAGGCTGGTACTCTACCACTTGAGTCACAGCTCTACTTCTGGCTTTTTGGTGGTTAATTGGAGATAACAGTTTCATGGACTTTCCTGCCTGGACTAACTATGAACCAAGATACTCAAATCTCAGCCTCAGGCTGAGGCTGAGATTTGAGTATCTTGGTTCATAGTTAGGATTAGAGGTGTCAGGATTAGAGGTGTGAGTCACCAGTACCTAATAATGTTTTCTATGTATTGGAAAAAATCTAAAGAAGGGATAAACCGCCTCAAAATGACAAAGAATATCCACAAAAAATCTTGACCTAACGAAGTTGTAAATTATAAGAAGAAAACACTTCAATGTTTCTATATGAAAACTCAGAGAAGACTCAGGAAACTTGTTGCAACATTGAAGACAGAAGTCTAGAATTTTGGTTTCCTGAAGGCTAGGCACCTTTTGTGCAAGACTGTCCCAATTATAACACAGTTGTCGTTCAATCTCCCATAAATTGATGGTTCCACCTATAGGGACTTTTTCCTAAAGTTTAATTATAACACATTCGCATACTCATGTGCAAGGAAAAAGTTATCTTTAAGAAGTCATCTTTTTCAAAAAGATTTCCTTTAAAGAAAACTTTATCAGTACAACAACTATAGAATTAATTTCAAAGAAGCTAAGAAATTACTCTCTTTTAATTAAAAAATGACAAGGGTTTAGGGGCTTAGTTCACTAGTACATTTGCTGATTAGCATAAATAAGGCCTTGGATTCAAATTCCAGCACCAAAACCAAAAATCATAAACTATAAAAGTTACCTTTTCAAGTCCAGGTTTAGAAATCTTTTCTGTTCCACTATTGCTCTCAAGGCAGATTCCTTCATCTACACCATCATCATTGGAGAAATCATTGCTCATCTGATCACTATGACAACTACCTTCATTTTCAGCTCCACTATCAGTGCAACTTTCAGTCTGAGGAGATTTCTTAATAATAAAACATCATTATTTAAAAATTATAAGCAAAACAAAGGAAAATATATTAACCACAACTTTTTACCTACATCCTCTAACATTTTCATATAACTCGACATGTTCTTATTATTTACTTCACTTTAAGTAAATTTATTTTCTTCAAGTCAGACCTTAAGCAAAATAGTTTATTATTACACAGTAGTAAAGGGTTTCCTCTGGTCCTAAACTATAATAGAACATTATCTCTTTTCTAGGACAAGAAAGTCCAAGTTTCCATCACAACATTAGGTGTTAGAAAAACAAGATATATCCATTCTGAGTAATTTTTTACTATAGTGTACAGGAGGCAAAAATATGATGTTTCTATCCTTCATGACGTTAAAGTCACATTCACACAAATATGAAGAATTCTACATCTTTGAAATCCTTCTTTCCTGAAAGATGTAACACATGTTTTATTAGGTTAAGAACTGTCAAAGATACAAGCTCTTGATGTGTATAAGGCATTGTTAATAGGTTTTAGTAAGTTCTTGCATTAACCAAATAATATATACTAAGCATTTTTTGTCAAGAATTTTGTTTTAGGTTCTACATCACGTAGTTATCTTTCAACCCTCAAAAAATTCTGGCTCATTAAAAAACAAAAACAAAAACACCTTAATGTGAATACCAACTCCTGACTTCTATATCCAAAGGAATCACGTTGAAATTCTTCTAACCAACTCAAACTACCTTTTCTCCTGAGGAGGCCTAGGACTTCTTTAAGAAACCTGCAAAGCTTTGCCTCCAGGCATTCTTCTCAGGGAAAACTTTCCTTTATAACAAATACATGAGACATATACAGAAGATTGAATACTCAATTATTTTGGAGTAGAAATTCTACAAAGCTTTTTATTTCCTTTAAAAGTTTGTTATAGGGCTGGGAAGGTGGCTCAGTGGTAGAGTGCTTGCCTTGCATGCATGAGGCCCTGGGTTTGATTCCTCAGCATCACATAAGCAAAAAGCCAGAAGTGGCGCTGTGGCTCAAGTGGTAGAGCGCTAGCCTTGACCTGAAGAGCTGAGGGACAGCACCCAGGCCCAGAGTTCAGGCCCCACGACTGGACCCCAAAAAAAAAAAAATGAAAAAAAATAAAAGTTTGTTATACTTTGGATAGATTTCCTAACAAGAAATTTTAAACGAAATCTTTGTTCATGTCTGGCTAGTTAAACAGTGAACATCTACTTTGTCATCTTCTTACAACCACCATAGACAATTATTATCCTTATATCACAGACTAGGAAAATAAGGCTCAGAAAAATTATCCAGGATGAGAAAAACAAGGATTTGAACCTACTTCTATATAGATTAAAAAATATGTGCTCTTTTTGACAGCTGCTTGGTGCTTATCAATATTAACTAAAATCTGATAGATTCAGAATTATTTTTGAGCTTCTGAGAAAAGATATTTTAATAACTTATAATGAATTCCAATCAGAAAAGAATGCTTTATGGTACTTTTGAGAACATCAATAACTTTTTACTCTGTAACAACTATCATTAGTGGTTTTAAATAAAATCAGGAGAGCTTCCAAAACAAGAGTAGTAGGACTGAGAGTGGCTCAGTGGTAGAGTGCTTGCTTGCCTTGCATGTATGAGGCCCTGGGTTCGATTCCTCAGCACCACATAAGCAAAAAGAAAAAAGCCGGAAGTGGCACTGTGGCTCAAGTGGT
>NW_012267329.1:1420007-1440953 GCF_000151885.1 Dipodomys ordii
AGGTGGCTCAGTGGTAGAGCGCTTGCCTTGCATGCATGAGGCCCTGGGTTTGATTCCTCAGCACCACATAAGCAAAAAGAAAAAAAGCCGGAAGTGGTGCTGTGGCTCAAGTGGTAGAGTGCTAGCCTAGAGCTGAAGAGCTGAGGGACAGTGCCCAGGCCCAGAGATCAGGCCCCACAACCGGACCCAAAAAAAAAAAAGAAGAAGAAGAAAAGGTCAAAAGCTATGCACTTATGACCATATAAGATGGTGCTAAGTGAAATGAACTCCAAGACAGAGACACAGAGGTTTTACCTTTGTTGATATTGTTTTTAATGTACTTATAATGTGCTATGTGATTTCTTGTTTCTTTCATATGTTCTTCCCCCATGGTATAACCAGTTTGCACTATATTTGATTCCGGTGCCCTACAACTTATATACATTTTTCTAATTTGGGGAGGGGAAGGGAAATAACAAAATGCTGAAACAAGGATATAGGCTGACCCATTGTAACAATAAGTTGTATAAGACACTATGTTAAAAAACAACTTCATGGGGGGTGGGGAGGATGAGCTGGGGAGGTGGGGAGGGAAGGGATGGCTGGGGGGGGGACATAGGAGGGGTTAACAATGTTCAAGAGGAAATGTACTCATTACCTTACTCATAACTGTAACCCCTGTACAGTATCTTTACAATAAAAAAACTGAAAAAAACAAAGTCCCACATTGAAACATTTTAAAGTTCCAAATTAAAATAAAATCTAACTAAAAAATAAAAAGAGCCAAGCATCTCATATTGTCTTTTTACTTAAAAGCTAGTAAGACTTAGTGTGAATAACCCAAATACTTTAATCCTTGAAAAAGGTACATAAATAAATAGAAGAAATTAGGTCCATGCTACTTAATTTGGTGTTCATTCATTCTTTTTGTTCCATGTTTAGTATGTAACAAAAAAACAAGTGCAACCCATAGGTAGACTTGTTTCAACTAAAATTATGAAAGAAGATTACCACTCAAATTCAAGAAAGAATTCCAGAGGAGAGAATCTATATTTATCTTTTGAAAGAGTATTATGATAAGTTTGACTAAAGAAGAATATTTGAGATGTAATCTATGGTGGTCAAGTCAAGTAAAGCTTTCCCAAAGGTTAAGGGTTTTTATTTTTTAACAGAACTCACCATTAGAAAATACGAAAGAAAAGGAAAAGCTTCCAAATGGCATCAATCTGATTAAATTGGGTAATAAAAATATTTTATAACAAGAAAAATGTAATATTTACCTCATCTTCAACATCAATAAATGTACTCATATCTAGCTCCTCAGGAAATGTCATTCGATCATTCAACTTAATCCTGTGCATGGTTGTATAATCAAAATCAAATCTTTTCAACTGTAAGGTAAGTAGATAAGGAAAATGCAAAAACCGAAGGCCCTAAAAGAAACAAAATGCATAGGGTGGATTCTTTTGAATATTGAATAATATCTTAGGTAATAAAATATTAATCTTACATAATACTTACCTTTCGAGCATCACACTTTTTCTTACACCGTTCACAAAAATACTGATTTGGGCCATCTAGAATCTCTGGCTGAATAAATGCATGTAATGCTTCTTCCTAGTTAAAATAAGAATTAACTGTCAGTGACCAAATGCTAAAAAAAAAAAAAACAACACTAGAATTACCAAACAGCCATGAGCAAAATGGTTGGAAAATTAGGACCTTGAAATATATCAATAAAATTAAAATATCAACAGTGCAATATTATTTCAAAAATTAAAAGCTTAGTTTCATTCTACATGAATGTTGCCTTGCTTAATACTGTACATCACATTCATTTCTACCTAATTTTTAATGACTGTACATTGTGGTTTGGCTAAAAAAAAAAAATTAGAAAAAAAATTTTGGTTCCCTACACTGAAAAGTAATTCCATACTTCTTAGAGAAATGCAGTTATATCCATCATGTCAATCTTTACAAAAGGCTTTTTGAAATTGTACAATAGTATCATTAATTTCTGAAGAATTCACAATGATTAAAAATTACAAAAATCACTGGCTGCTGGTGGCCCATACTTGTAATCCTAGCTACTTAGGAGGCTAAGATTTAAGGATTGTGGTTCAAAGCCATCTGAGGCAGGAAAGTCTGAGAATTATCTCCAACACACACACACACACACACACACACACACACACAAACACACACACTCATGTAAGTATCCTTAATTACTACAGTCAGGTCAAATTAAGACTGAAAACCATTGTGTAATATCACTGCATATGAGATATGACTATAAGCTACTGGATTGTTTACTTCATAGAACCATGTGATTTTTCTCCTCTATACACAGCCTTAAGACAAAAGCAAGAAATGCAGCATAAAAATACTAAAAATCAGTAAATATAAAATTAGCTCTTAATCACTGGCCTTTCATAAAACACTGAAAAAATGGTTACTGCAATACACTAGGAGAGGATGCACAATCTCAAATTTCATCCGATAGTCATTCTTTTCCTCACACATGATCTAAACAGTACTACCGGTTATATTTACCACATATAAAGAAAAAATGTAATCATTAAGACAAAGTATTTCCATCTGTTTACATAGGACAAATTCTTCTTCAAAAGATAAGAAAAGATTTATTAGGCATAATGGACTTGGTTGCAAAACAGTTGGCAAGACTTTTTCCACATATTATTTGGAACAAGATAAAAACATCAGCAGATATCCAAAGACATTTATTCCATTTCCTATTTTGTTCTCATAACATGAAGAGGCATTAAGAAGTGGGGAGGAGGTTAACAGGGTTGTTTCACATGACAGAGAGTACTTTACTGAACATCATAAGAAAGGCACACAAAATTTTTATCTTCTCTCTAATGCATATTTTTAAGAGTAAAAAAAAGAAAAGCTGGGCGCCGGTGGCCCACGCCTGTAATCCTAGCTACTCAGGAGGCTGAGATCTGAGGATCATGGTTCAAAAGCCAGTCCATGCAGGAAAGTCCCTGAGACTCTTATCTCCAATAAACCACTAGAAAACTGGAAGTGTCGCTGTGGTTCAAGCGGTAGAACGCTAGCCTTGAGCTGAAGAGATGAGGGACAGCACCCAGGCCCAGAGTTCAGGCCCCACGACAGGCCCAAAACAATAATAATAATAATAAAAAAAGCCTTTTTCTCTGTTTTGTGTTTACATAATGCCTTTTTTTTTAAATTTAATTTAATTTAATTTGTGAACATACTGTACAGAGGGGTTACCATTGCATGGGCAGGATAATGCGAATGCCTTTTTTTTTTTTACTTTTTTTTTTTGTCGGTCGTGGGGCTTGAACTCTGGGCCTGAGCGCTGTCCCTCAGTTCTTCAGCTCAAGGCGAGTGCTCTACCACTTCTGGCTTTTTTTCTTTTTGCTTATGTGGTACTGAGGAATCAAACCCAGGGCCTCATGCATGCAAGGCAAGTGCTCTACCACTGAGCCACCCTCACAGCCTCGAGAAAAAGGCTTTTGAAAGACTGTTGCCAAATTTGCTAAGCTTTCTAAATAGAAGGAATTTGAATCAGTAAAACAGTACCTAAAAGATGGGCTAGAGATAGTGAGAAAATTCAGTAACTTAAATTGTACTTTACTACACACTAAGGTATTTTGGTCTCTACCTTTCAATTAGTCCATAACTAAGAATATCTTTTTTAAAAACTAAGAAGAGCTGGGTGCCAGTGACTCATGCCTGTAATTCAAGCTATTCTGGAGGCTGAGATCGGAGGATCACAGTTTGAAGCCAGTCTAGGCAGGAAAGTCTCTGAGACTCTTACCACCAGAAAACCAGAAGTGGCACTGTGACTCAAAGTGGTAGAGTACTGAGTAGAGCTCAGGGACAGCACTCAGGCCCTGAGTTCAAGCCCAACAATCGACCCTCCCCCCCCAAAAAAACCCTTTTTTCCTTTAATATTTGCTACCTTTGCTTATTTACCTTGATCCTGGAATTATGTGCTTTTTTTTTCCTAAACCCTTTGTATGTTCATGATACAATACTTTCAGTACTTCAGCACAACCTTTTTTTTTAACATAAAAGTTTAGCGATCAAACTGAAGGAATTTTAATGTACTTTTATCAGTTCACATTCTAGGTCTTCACTAATCCCTTTTGTTGTTATTTTCCCCCCATCTAATACAGAATCTCATACAGATTGCATTTGGTTGCCTGTCTCTATAAGATTTCTGTCATCTGCAACAGTTCCAAAACCTTTCATGACAATGATACACTTCTGAAGAACAGAGACCAGCTATTTTGTAAAGTATCCTGCACTTCTGTCTGATGTTCTTCATTTTCAGGATCATTATACTTTTTTTTTTTTTGCTAGAATGCTACACAAATAATTTTCCCTGCTAATAGTATTAAGTCAGAGGCCATGAGATCCTTCACTTCATCCATAGGAACTTAGCCTGTCAATGTATTGTTTAGTTTTTCTATGCTAGAGTTCTTATTTTCTCCCAGCAGCCCATAAGCAATCTGTAAGAAGATATTTAGGAGTTAAAGCAAAAATCCTGCGCCTTATCAAATTTTCTACCCTTGATTTTAGCATTCACTAACATGTTTTTCTAAAGCAACTTTTAATGAGTTTTATGAGTCAACATGGAAAATCTCTTCAATTAGGTAAGGTAAGCCATTCATATTTTATGTGACTGATGTTTAATTTTCTATTAGTCATTACTATATAATCTGTGTGTCTATCTACCATGTTTCTTCACTTTTTTTTTAAAGTTTCTTTGGTATTTAGCAACTTGGTAATATTTAGCGATTTTGTTCTAGTAGTTAAGATTTATACTTTTTGTTAGTACATTTAATCCTTTTTAATCTCTTTTCCTCCTTTACTCTTAAGCTTTAGTGTCTGATCTGCAAATTTTATGAACTGTTTTTCTCCCCCTAAAGCAGTATGTGATCTTATTCTACTCTTGCTTTCTCTCCCCTATTGTAAGGTCCACCCTGGGAAGGTGGAGCAGACTCCTCATAAACAAAGTCTCCGCCTAGTGCCTGTATCACCTAGGTAACTTGGAGGCAGTCATCCCCCCCCCCAACCCCCACTGCCACCACCCCAGCGGTCACATCCAAATCCTGTGTGGCCACACCTTCTTCCCCCTGGCCTTGATAAGTCTTGACCTGCTGCCTGGGCTTCCAACTTGACCAGAGGCAGCCTGTAAATAAACTTTTCCCTTGCCTGAATACCATGTGCTACTCTCTTTCCTTAGTTGCTAATTTAATTTACCTAACATGCCTCGGATGGGGTTTTTGAGTGAGGAATATTAGAATTTCCTGACCACCCCTTTTTCTGCGAACCAAACTCCCTTGAGAGCTGCCAATTTATCTAACACCTATCTCCTCATTTCTAAAGTTCTAATGATGTATAACATGTAATTCTATTTTACCAATGTTCCTACTCTGGTCATATTTAGTTGGCAATTTTTCAGTTTAATACATTCAGTACTAACAGTCCTTTGGTTTAAGCTCATCTGCTAATAAACTCAAGGGCTCATGAATACAGTATGCAATAAGTTCCTGAATGTGCAAATTTTATTTTTTTGTCATCTTAACTGAAGAAAACTTTTCCTGTATATCAAAGTCCTGCTGGTACTTTCTTTTCTTGAGTTTCTTAAAACTGCTACTCTGTTGCTATGGTTTGCCCTTCAGAAGTGCTATGATAGACTAATTTATAGATTTCAGTAACTTGCTAAAATGTCTCAGATTTCGTTGTTCTTGGTAACTTTTCCTTCAAAAAGTAGTCTTAACATTTCCCTTAGATCCCAGAAAGTTATCCTAGATTAATTTAACCATTAGTTTTGTTAAATATTTTCCCCTCTTCATGCACTCCAATAATATTGATGCTCCTCTGCAGTTTTCAATAATTTTCTGAAATTTTTTTTATCTTATTTTCACTTGGTGCCTCTCAAATTTTCATTCTATTTTTTAGTATTTTATAATTAACTCTTCCTTTCTGAGATATTTTCTTTACTGAGATTGGTGAATTCTTGTTGCAATATTTTCTATTTTTGACTCATTTCTCTCAAATTTTGGATATCAGGTTTTGTTTTGTTCTTTTAAGAATTGCTAGCTTGAATAGTTTGCTCTCTGTAAAACTAAGGTTAGACTTTAATCCTCATTGTGAGGGATTAGAATAGAAGCTTTACTGTTTATGATCTTTACAAATTCAGACTCCAGGAGGGGATTAGAATTAGATAGGGTCATCAGGTGGAGTTCACATGACAGGATAATTATGGATTTGTAAGAGCCAGGCATATATACTTACGAGATACCTGTTATCAACCCAGGACACTGCTAGCAATGCTATCACCACATGCAGCCTCTCAACCTTGCACTGGAGGGGGCGAATAAACTAAACCTCTCCTCTTTCTAACCTACTTAAGTCTCTTACATAGTGTTATTGGCAAAAGAAAAAAGACCAAGAAAGAATATTTAATTCAGTGTACACATTGCAGTTATTATCTGTTATTTTTCCTATTTTAGGGGCCCCTTACTGAATTGTTCAATGTTCTTTTTTACATTGGTATGAAAGTATGATCCCTAACTCCTGGTACTGTGCTGTGTACAGCACTGTTATGTTCAAGAGCACATTTTCAGTTTGGCCTTAATGGTTCTCTTTCTTGTTAGTGCCCTCATTTGTCCAAGTATGTGAGTACATTATCTTTACAAATTTATCAATAAAAAATTGATAAATTCCTATGCAAGGACACTTCATTTGTTCCTTTTACAGTTGGAGCCCCGCCTTTCCATTTTTCCTTGATCTCTACCAAATCCAGTATGTCTGCACTACAGTTCTACAATGTTGTCATATAAAAAAAAGTTACATAAATAAGACAGAATTCTTTTGGGATTAACTTTTTTCATTTAGCATAATTCCTTGCCTATTGACTCAAATTACTGTATATTAATAATTTCTTAGTATTTTGTTTCTACATACTGTAGTTTGTTAAACCATTTACTCACTAAAGCAAATGTAGATTAATATCAGTTTTTGAACATTAAAAATAAAGATGAGACCAACATTCATATATAGGTTTTCATTCCTTTTGGATAAAAATTAGGAGTAAAATTGCTGGAATTGATCATTTAAATTTTTAAAAGACTGTCTAAAACATTTCATGTTTCCAGAAGAATATGAGTGACGAGAATTCGTTCCATTTTCTCCACTTTTCATGCTGTCATTTTTATTTTAGCCATTCTAGTAAATAGAGAGCCATCTTTCATATGGCTTGCATTTTCCTAATAGCTAAAGATTGTGAATATTAAACAAAATTGATGTGGCATATGCATATCATCTTTAATGATATTGTTCTTTTGCCAATTATCTAACCCAGATTAATATTTTTTTAAATTGGTTTTAGCTATAGATCTAGATATGCCTCCTTTGTTAGATAAATGGTATGAAAATACCTTCACCTAGATTTTCAGAGGAAAAATGCTTTTAAATGCAGTGAAGTCCAACATGTGAATAATACTTTTGTATGAAACTTAAGGACTCTACTTAGAACCACATTTTAAGATTTTTCTCATGTTTTCCCTAAAATTTTATATCCAAGACAATGATGAATTGTGAATTCATTCTGTGAGGTTGAGGCTCAAATCAAGATTCATTTGATTTGATATCAAACATTTGATATCAAATGTATGTTCAGTTCTTCCAAATGGAGCATTTCTTGAATATGGTGTCCTTTCTCTATTGAATTACTTTTGTGTCTGTCAAAAATCAGTTAAGGAGCTGGGCACTGGTGGCTCATGTCTGTAATTCTAGCTACTTAGGAGCCTAAGATCTGAGGACTGCAGTTCAAAATAGAAAGGTTGTAGACAGCGAAGTCCATGAGACTCTTATTTCCAATAAACTACCAAAAAGCTGGAAGTAGAGCTGTGGCTTAAGTGGTAAAGCACTACCATGAACAAAATAAGTTCAGGGACCATGCTCAGGCCCCGAGTTCAAGCCCCAGGACTAGTACAAAAACAAAGAAAAAAAAAAACAAAAAGCAGGCATATTGGTATGGATTTCTGGGTTTTCTGTTTGTTTCTATTAATCTATTTTCTTAATGATTACTCTGCCTATTCACTACAGTCTTCACTACTACAACTGTATAAAAAGTCTTTATATTGATACGCAGTATTCACTTCCAATATGGATACATTGAATCCTCAACTTTATTTTGTTTCAATCATTTTAACTGTTCTAGTTCAATCATCTTCTTACACAAATTACAGAACAAGCTTCTATATGTCCTTAAAAATTATATTGTCCTTAAAACTTATATTTAAGCAATACATTATGATGATGTAATTTTGCTAAGCATGGTACACTACCAAGTGCTGGCATTTGGGAAGCAGTGATAATAAGAGTTGAGTTCAAGGTCTTGCTTGTCTACATAATAAAATCTAGACTCAAACAAAACAACCAAGAAAGAAACTATGTGACTTTTGAAAAGAACTGACATCATTATGTTGAATCTTCCAACCAATTGGTACATCTCCATATTCTTTCAAGCACATTTGATCAAGTACCTTGTTGGATTTACGCCTAGCCATTTTTCTTTCAGATTTCTTTTTAGAGATTTTTAATTATGAACTTAACTAGTTTAATCAATAGTTACAAAGGGCTATTCAAATTGTGCAACTTGTATTCACTGAGTTACAGTTTGCGCTTTTCAGGGAATGAATTCATTTTATGAGAGGTAACAAATTTATGTGTGCATTCATTCATGATATTCCTTGATATATGTGTATATGCATGTGTGGGAGAGAGAGAGAGAGAGAGAGAGAGTGTGTTCTGGGGCTTGAACTCAGTACCTGGGTGCTGTCCCTGAGCTTTTTTGCTTAAGTATAGCATTCTACCACTTGAACCATGGACTTTTTGGTAGTTAACTGGAGATAAGACTCTCATGGATATTCCTGCCCTGGCTGGCTCTGAACCAAGATCCTCAGAACTCAGTCTCCTAAGCAGCTAGAATTACAGGCGTGAACCATTGATGCCTAGCTCCCTTGTTATTCTTTTCACGTGTAAGATCTGTGATTTTTTTTTTTCAATCCTGGCACTGGAAAAAGTTGTTTGTTCGGTTTTTGTTTTTTCTGTTAGTCTTGCTCTATAGGTTGGGAATGTGGCTCAAGTGGTAGAGTACTAGCCTTGAACAAAGGAAGCTCAGGGACAGTGCCTAGGCCCCAAGATCAAGCCTCAGGACTGACACACACAGAACAAAAAAAATTTTTTTAAGTTGCATTTTTTTTAAAAATGCAGTTCTATTTCTACTGTTTTCCCAGTTTAAATTTAACTGATTTCTGCTCCTTTTGAAAAATTATAGCATTTCTTCCACTATTTTGGGCTTCTTTTCCTTCTTTTTTCAGGTGAGATTATTGACTTGAAACTCTCCCTTTCTAAAATGCCATTCTAAGTTTTCATTCCAAACAAATTTGGCACAATTTTATTTACATTTAATTAAAAGTATTTATTAAATTTCCCTTGGCTTTTGCTTTAATACATGGTGATAAAAGTATACTGTTAATTTTCCAAGAGTTTGGTGATTTTCCTGTATTCATTCTGTTACCAATGTCTATATAGGTTTCCATGGTGGCTGGAAATCATATACTAGGATTTCCTTTTAAATTTGCTGAGGTTTGTTTTGTGGCCCAAGAATAGCTTGTCGATATTTCATAGACACTTGAATGTATACTCTGCTCTTATTGGAGTATTTTGTAAATGTCAACTAGATTCTGTTGGATGTTGGTACTGATAAATTCTATAACCTTTCTATTTTAAAAAATTATTCTACCTGTCAATTGGTAAAGAGTGTATTCAAGATTTCAACTATAGCCATAAATTTCGCTTTTTATTTCTGACAAATTTTCCTCCACATACTTGCAGCTGTTATTTTGTACATAAATATTTCATATTGTTGTCCTGATAAATCCATCTTTTTATACAATTTTTTCTGTTTCTAGTAAAAAAAAAATTATCCCCTTAAGTCTTTTTTCTTTCAGTAAGGATTTTTTTTTTTGGGGGGGGATGGGTGGGTGCTAGTCCTAGGGCTTGAACTCAGGGCCTGAGTAATGTCTCTAAGCATCTTTGTGCTCAAGGCTAGTGCTCTACCACTTGAGCCACAGCACTACTTCTGGATTTTTCTCGGTAGTTTATTGGAGATATGAATCCATTTATCTTTACAATAAAAAATATAAGAAGAAGAAGAAGAAAAAGAAGAAGAATCTCAAGGACTTCTCTGCCCAGGCTGGCTTCGGACTGTGACCCTCAGATCTCAGCCTTCTCCTCTGGCGCCTGATTAAGAAATGATTTATTTTGTGTGTGGTACTCAGGTTTGAACTCAGAGCCTTGTTAACTCAGCTTGCTTCTTGGCTGGTACTCTATCATATGAACTATACTCTAGCCTGGTTTTCTGCTGGTTGTTTTAGAGATGAACTTTTCTGCCCAGGCTCACTTCAAACCTTAATCTTCTGAATCTCTATCTCCTGAGTGGCTAGGTTTACAGGTATAAGTCATACCAGTGAGACAAGACTTTGCTATTACAGCTCAATGTGGCCTCCAACCTGTGATCCTCTTGCTTCTGCTGCCTGAGTGCTGGGATTACAGGTATGCATTACCACACCTGGCTTTATTTCTGCATAATATATCACTATTCATCCTTTTCAACCAGCTTATGCTAACATACATGAAGTGTTTTGTAGATAGCTCATTACTAATTTGTGTTTTTTAAGCTTTTAAGTTGGTTTATTTGGAAGTTGGTTTATTTAGAAGTCTTCTATGTTACTTTTTAAATTTTTTTTCTGGTTATCATTTGTTTTCCTGTGTTTCCTCTTACAGGTTACTAAATCAAAATTCTATTTTGATTTATACTTTTTTTAAAAAGTAGTTCTCTTTTTCAGTAGTTGTTTTACTCTTGTACAGCCTACTGGTATTATTGTTTTAAAGTACAGAAACCTCTCTCCCATAACTGTCTTAAATATATTTCTTCAGCATACATTGAGAATCATCTGAAACAGTATTATAATTTTGGTTCAACCATCAAACATAATTTAGGACAGATAAGAAAACTTATCTTATATATTCAGCATTTCTTACCTTGATCTTCCTTTCTGATATCCCAAGATGCTTTCTCCTAAAAATTTCCATTCTGTTTTGAAAGGACAGTTTTGCTAGTGACAAACTCTTAGTTCTCAACTTAGTGCCCAATTTTCCTCATGCCTAAAGAACATTTTCCACTGGATAAAGGGATTCTGGTTAATAAGTTCTTTCCTTTTAACACTTGAAAAGGTATATTACATCCTTCTAAATCTAACAGTTTCTGATGAGGAATCTCATAAGAAATAGAGTGCCAATGACTAATGCTTCTCATTCTAGCTACTCAGAAGGCCAAGACAAGAAGTTCAAAGCCAGCCTGGGTAGAGAAGTCCAAAACTATGCCTCCAATTAACTGGCAAAATGTTGGATTGGAGGTGTTATCTAAGTGCTACAGCTACATCCAGGAGCAGACAAAGCCAAGGAAGAGCAAGAAGCTCTGAGTTCAAGCCAGAGTCTAGCATGCCTCCCCATCCACACACAAAGAAATAAACTTAAGAGCTACTTTTTAAACTTGAAAACTCTGGTTCTAATTGAAATATAATAAACTAGTTACTGAGAAGGCTGAGATCTGAGGAACATATTCAAAGGCCAGCTTATTTCCAGTCAACCACCAAAAGACAGAAAGGGAGCTGTAACTCAAATAGTAGAACAAAATATCCCAGAGTCAGCACCCAGGCCTTGCATTCAAGCCTTAGGACTGACAGAGAGCAAAACAAAACAAAAAGCTGTATTTCTATTTATATGTATTATTAGAATATACTTAGATCTTCTTATAATTATGGATATTAAAATGTGCTTAAAAATAAGCAGGTTCAAGTTTACTCTGATTAAACAATCCAGAAAGATTCATTTTATTTAGTCAGTTCTATTTCTGATCAAAGAAGGTTCTAATAACCTAGTAAATTAAAAAAATATTCTTAAAGTATAATACATTAATTCTCCATTTTACTAATTTTTCAGGATTAATAAAACATCTAGACAACAGGAAGTCAAAATACTGTAGTGTCCTCAATAACCCAGAAACATGTTAATTTAATAAAATAAAGATAGTCCATAAATTATTTCATGTAGAGCCTCAAACCCTAATGTCAAAGAGAAGAAGAATATGGCAGTGAAGCAACAGGGAATTACCCTAGCTCTCTCTCATCAGAGATTTAGGGTCCTAACACACACTTCACCATAAAAGATCAAAGAGAGAATCACAAGAACGAAGAAGAACACACACAATGATGGAAAACTGGGAAGTGCCTTCCCCTAACCCCATCCCACACCTGCAGTGAGACTAAGCTGCAAGTGCAGCCCCAAGGCTGAACTGGGACCAAAACCAGAGCCTTAATGTCCCTTGACAGATATTCTACAATGTTTGTGTGTGTGTATTCATATATGTACACATACACACACACATATGTAAGCTAAGTTAAAGACATTTAAACACATTTTACTACTCCTGAAACCTCTGGAGCATTTAAAACATGACTGTGATCTTCTGAGAGAGTATTATAGTAACATGGTTTCCTAAATTTACCTAATATTCCTCAAGAAGATCTATTATATCTTGTTAGAAAGTAGTGTTGAGAAAAATTCAATTTGAAAGATGTACACTAGTGGAAGAGCCCTTAAATATTACTACCTTCTTGGGAAGCTAAAATGAAAATAAGCAATGTCAGTTTTAATAATTATAACTAACCCAGTTGATAAAACATTCTATATTTCTGATTAAAGTTTATAAAAAATACTATTTTTATCAGAATTTCATACATGCCTACAATTAACAGGTTAATCTATCAATGTATCAATAATATTATGGCTCACTAGACAGAATATATAATAAATATATAGTCATCAATATATTCATGTGTATATTATATGTATGTATGTATGTATCAAGTAAAACAAAAACACCAGATATCACGATAAAGGTTGGAAAATGAGATAAAATTTTAGTCTGATTAAAATTAAGACCAAATTTTAAAAAGCAATTTTATAATGCTTCTTTTTAAGATTTTTACAATCCATATTTATACCAAATTCTTTTTAAAACTAAAATTAACAAAATACACAATGGAAACCAGGATTTGTATGTGAGAAAGGTTTTGAATTCAGAAAATTGTGGGAAGTCACTACTTACCTCTGAAGTTATTACTGAAAATAGCATCCTTCTTACGTTTGTTTTTTTTTGGTCAGTTGTAGGGTTTGAACTCTAGCTCAAGGCAAGTGTTCTACCACAAGAGCCACAACACCACTTCCGGGTTTCCTGAGTGGTTTATTGGAGATAAGAGTCCAATGGACTTTCCTGCCCAGGCTGGCTTTGAACAGTGATTCTCAGATCTCAGCCTCCTGAGTAGCTAGGATTACTGGCATGAGCCATCGACTCCTGGCCTTCTTAGTTTTTACCTGCTGTATTTTCCCATAAGAAATTCCAGAACATAAGGAAGTTTTAAGTTCCCATCTACAAGCCCTGATAGTACATACTGTTATAAACCTATTCACATGCTACTTTATACTTCCAACTCCCACAGCTTCCCTAGTTGCCTGTATAACAATGGAGAATACTACCTTTGGAGAATTTAATTCTCCAAAAGTATCCACTAAATTAGTCCATTGTTCTGTTTATAACATGTTGGAGAAAATGACAGCAAATCGGCAGGTAAATAATGATATGAAGAATAATCTGGGTACTATATTAAGATCCCAATATAATAGTTTGACTGAAACTAGCCTCCTCAACATTCAATTAACATACACAAAACGAAATTAAGTAAAAACATCTTTCATTAAAAATACTGTAGTAGACTGGGCAATAAATTAAATTACAGGCTCACATCTGTAATTCTAGCTGGTCAGGAGGCTGAGATCTGAGGATTATGCTTCAAAGCAAGCCTACTTCTAATCAACTCACAAAATATCTCCACTGAAGTTGCTGCTCAGCCCTGGGTGAAAAAGCAGAGTACAAGGTCTTGAGGTCAAGTCCCAGTACCAGTATCAAAACAAAACAAATCAAAATTCTCTCTCATTACCTTACTTATGTAACTGTAACCCCTCTGTACACATCATCTTTACAATAAAATAAAATATTTTTTAATCCTCTTTCATAGACTAGGTAGAAAAGTCAGTCACTTTATAATTTGAGGATACCCACGTTTTCCCTAGTATATTTTGCTAGAGAAACATCAATGCTTAAAAACAGTCATTAAGAAACAAATGTCAGCTATTATAGGCTAATTCCTATCATCTTAACTACTCAGGAAGTTGAGAGCTGAAGGTCAAGGTTTAAAGGCAGCCCCAGTGAAGAAACTCCAAATAACCAACAAAAAGTTAGAAGTAGAGGTGTGACCCAAGTGGCAGAGGATCAAGTAGAGTTCTAATTATGAGCAAAAAAACTAAGTGAGACTACTGCCTTGAGTTCAAGCTCCAGTACTGACACAAAAAGAAAGGCAAATGTTAATTTTTTCAGTGTGTCATTTCTCCCTCACACTTCTAAAATTAAGCAAAATAGCATTTGAAAAGTAAGTAAAACAAAGTAGTGAAAAATAAAATTAGATTCCCAAACCAAGAACAATTGACTATACCCAGAATGGCAGTTCACAAAGGGCACTAATAAATATTAATATATTTTTTTCAAATATATTCAGAAAGTAGATTGAAAAATTATGGTGGAAACAAGATCTGATGTCACAATAACTAAGAAAGGCCTTTTAAATTCCCAACAATTGATTCTAAAACTCCTTAGTGTTTTATTATTTCCTGACAGCCATAAAGAACAGGAGAAAAGAGCTGAAGGAACTAATTATTCTCTAGGGCAAAAGATTAAATTATACTAGTAGCACTGTTTTAGAAGAAAAATAGTATAGCTTTAAGATAACTAATTTTAGCTAAGAGCCACCATAACTTAAGTATAAATATGACCCAAAATAACAACATGATGAAATTCTATTTTTTAAAGATGCTTTATTTAGCTTTGAAAGTTTCCCCTGGCATGTAATAAATTCAAATAAATGTTTCTAACACTAGTCAAATACCTCCAATTAGATACTCAATATGGGAATAATTAAAGTAATAATAGTTTTGAGTTTTCAAATTGTTCTTGAGAAATTTATTTTTGTTTTGTTTTGAGACAAGTGTTGCCATGTAGTCCAAGCTGGCCTAAAACTCAGTCCTCTGGCCTCAGCTTTGAGGGTACAGGGATTATAGGTGTGCATCACCATACCAAGCATCAACATATTTTAAAGTTAAATACTTAGAATAGGTATGCTTCTCTAAAAAAACAAAAACAAAAAAACACAAAAAATGTCTGTCATTTAAAAAATAACAGGGATTATTTACTAAGAAAGCAGTATTTAAGCTGGGTGCCAATGGTTTACATCTGTAATCCTAGTTACACAGGAGGCTGATCCTAGTTACACAGGAGGCTGAGAATATAGTTTGAAGCCAGCCTGAGTAAGATTCCAATCAATATCTCACACACACACACACACACTCAAGAGCTTGAAGCTGTGGAGTGCTAGCCTGGTACACAAAAGTTTAGGGACAGTGCCCAAGCACATGAGCATATGTGCACATACATGTACACATATGTTTACATTTATAGAACAGACTGCTTACAGGTAAAATCATCTAATGACTTATCAGAAAAAATAAAATACTAAGCCATGAGGCAGTCCATTTGTATTCAGTTTCCTGCTTTTGTTAACTATTAGGGCTCACTGAGGTGTCAAAAATCTCCTGGATCCTGCTAGCATAAATTCAGGAATGACTAGCAACAACAACCCAAGATCTAGAATGATACTATCACATAAGTTAAGGTTATGCAAACAGTAAACTTAAAGGTACACACCACACTAGCAAATGCTTGACTGGACCCGTAAGGTCGGATGACCAATGGTATATCAAGATAGGTATCGATTCTCCAGCCCTCATATCCACATTCCAGACATCTCACATAGTCCTTTAGCTTGCCTTGATACAGTTCATTTATGAGATCAGCCTAAAAATAAGAACATGTTATAATTTTGTTTTTCATAAAGTAATTTTAAGATATGCATAAATGTAATTCATATTGAAATATCCTAGTAAATTGTTAGGTTTATACTTACAAAATGAGAACCTGATAAAGTCTATGAGATGAACAATAATGTAATGATCAATGTGCAAAGTTTATCTACTTTAACACTCTATATCACGATAGCACCCAACTATTAAAATTGGGCTTTGTTTTTTAATTTGGGCTAGTATCAGAGCTTGAACAATCCTTGAGCTCTTTATTCAGGTTTTTCCTTCACAGTTGGCTCTCTATTCCTTCAGCCATGTCTCTAATCCAGTATTTTTTGTTTTTATTTTATTTTAATTAATTTATTTATTTTTGCCAGTCCTGGGGCTTGAACTCAGAGCATGGGCACTGTCCCTGAGCTTTTTTTTTTTTCCCTGTTTAAGGCTAGTGCTCTACCACTTGAGCCATAACACCATTTCTGGCTTTTTCTGTTTATGTGGTGCTGAGGAATCAAACCCAGGGCCTTATGCATGCTAGGCAAGCACTCTACCACTAAACCACATTCCCAACCCCTACTCCAGTATTTTTTGCTGGTTACATGAATATAGAATCCTATAAACTTTTCTGTCCAGGTTAGCTTTGAACTTCAATTCTCAGATCTCAACTTCCTGAATAGCTAGGATAACAGGTATGAGCCACTGATGAAATCACTTTTGATGAAATCTGTTACCAATTTACTATATACTGAAGTCTCATAATCTCTTTCCATTAAGATGAGAAACACAATTATCTATGGCAATTATACAGCTAAAAAAATTTTTACCGCTTTTACATACCTATCACTACTCTCAACATATTCTAAGTTATAAAATCTTATCTTCTAGCCCAAAATACAAATAAAACTTTTAAACTTGCAGTAATATATAAAACACAACTGAAAGAAGAAATATGTAGTAATTTCTTTTAAAGTGAAGAAATTCAAAACATGTCTTAAAATTCATCTCTCCCAGGGCTCACATCAGTAACCCTAGCTACTCAGGAGGCTGAGATCTGAGGATCAAGGTTCAAAGCCAGCCCAGGCAGAAAAGACCATGAGACTTATCCCCAATTAACCAGCAGAAAATTGGAAGTAGTGCTGTGGCTCAACATGGTAGAGTGCTAGCCTTGAGCGGAAAATGCCCAGAGACATCACCCAGGCCCTGAGTTCAAGCCCTACAACCAAAAATAACAACAAAAATTCATCTCTCTCAAAATACCCTCACCTAAAGAAAGACACTGCTTATTTGTTCCCAAACAAGCCAATGGGGGCTGCTAGCTTCCAAGTCCATATGAATAGGAACCTCCATATGAATTGCTTGCCTAAAGATTTCTGTACCAAAATTTTGGAATTCAGTAGGAATATCCCAGCTGATCTTATTAAAGTGCTGAATAACAGAAAGGGATTTAAGTAAGTAGAAAGGGTAGGTTCAGACTGCTGAAGAAAAGGTCCTTATTATCATCTACATAAACTTACTGAAACAAAGTCCTTCCTATAGGACTAAGTAGAAAACTGAATCACTAAATGAGATTCCATTAAAACTATTTTCATGATTTTGGAAGTAAGAGTAAGACAGAGGGAAAGGAAACCACATTTTACTCTCATAAATATGCATTTTTTAAAATGCATAGGTTCAGTACCTACCCAAGGACAATAAGACCTACTGAAATTATTTTGGGAAAGCAGAAAGGAGGTGACGGGAGTGATTGAGAAGGTAAGATTGATTCGAATATTTGAGTAGAAAAGTAGCAATGAAACCTCCATATAACTAATATAAACTAATAAAAAGATACACAGAAACTGTAAGTCTTCAAATTGGATCCATGGTTGCTGTCTATTCTAATAACTTTTTTTTTTTTTTTTGGTTGGTCATAGGGCTTGAATTCTGGGCCTGGGTGCTGTCCCTCAGCTCTTTAGCTCAAGGCTAGCACTACCACTTGAGCTACAGTGCCACTTCCAGTTTTCAGGTGATTTACTGGAGGTAAGAGTCTCACCGAGTTTCTTGCCTGGGCTGGCTTTGCACTGCAATCCTCAGAGCTCAGCTTCCTGAGTAGCTAGGATTATAGGCATGAGCCACCAGAGCCTGGCTCTAATATGCATTATTCTTTATTGAAATCTTCCTTATTCACGTGCCCCAGTCATGTGAGATTATATGTTTTCAACTTATTTCAAACTAGCTGTTTTTAAATGTTTAATACCAAACCGCTATCAGAAGACAACTTAGTACATCCATTACAAGTTCAATAAAACAATACCATATTCTTATTTATGTGATGGTCTCACATCTTTTCCATGCTACCCAATTGTTGAAAATGCTGGTGTAAACTCACTAAACTCATTTTATAACCCATGCATGCAGTGCAACCTACTGTTTGAAAAATTCTGGTCCAAACCATTGCAATAGTTATAATCAGAAAGCAGGTCTTCCATGTTATCATATATACTTTCCTTTTAGTCTTGTGATATCAATTACTATACCCATATAAAACCTCTTCAACACTGAGCCCCATCATCAGCCTTAGTCCCTAATCAAATATTTCTAATGCTTCTCTTATTCCTACCTCTACTGGATAAAAATAGGAGCAGATTAATTAAAGTCAAATTAATTAATTAATTAATTAAATGTCAAATGTATATGACTACTTGTCATTGTTCTAAATGAAGGTATTATTTTGAGTATATAAATGTATGCTTCAGCTTATAATTTACTTTGTAAATATCTGAAAATATTGTTTAAAAGTCATCCCTCCAAAATCACATATACATACACAGAAATAATAATTACATGATCTTTTAAACCAAGAAGAGTTGGCTCATACAGGCCAACTTCCTTATTTTAAAGGTGAGGAAACTGAAGTATAGGGTGGTTTAATAAAGATGTTTAGGACTCAGTTAACAGCTTAATAGTAATTTCAATTACCCATTCCATACTTTAACTGCAAAATTAATGTCCAAGTTTTTAACTATTCTAATATTAAAACCATTTTAAAGTAATGAATAATTTATGTGAGAAAAGTGTCTTTTCTATCAAAGAAGTTTGCTTCCTTTCTGTTAATCTTGTGAGAATTGTTTTTCTGAATGAGTTGGCCCTTGTTAATTACATTCTAGTTACATTCCTTTTCTGCTGCACTTTAATTAAGGCAGCCTGTCACAAGCTCCTGAAGTTTTAGTTACATCTTGTTAATTAGGCCACATCCTTTTGCAGATTGTGAACCTGTGAGCTCAACCAATCTGAGCAGAGGCAGAGCCTCCTGGGTTAGGGATAAAAAGGGAGTAAACCTGTTTGTTCTATGTTCACTTGCCAGAGTTTTGGCTTATGGTGTGGCACCTTCTGCAGAAGTAAACTTTCCCTTGCTGAGTTCCTTTCAAGTTGGTGTCGTTATTCTTATGTGACATCCTAAAAGCCCGAGCTATTTCTAACATTTATTAGAAAACAGTCCCTTCAATTTGAGAGACAGGAATTACCTGCTCTGTTTGCTTCCATTTCTGTTCCAAAGCATCAAACATGACTCGGCACAGTTCTTGTACATCATGCTGTTGCCAAGCTGAAAAACAGGAACACAGAAAGGTCTACAGTAAATAATGGTATTTTTTTTAAGAACACAAAAATACATATTAGCCATAAAAAGACAACTACAAAAAAAATAAAGAGATCTCAGTATTTATGTGAAAAGAGCACAAGCTTTCTTTTCCTCCTATTATTGCAGTACTGAGTTTTGAATTTAGGGACCATGCTTGCTAGGCAGGCACTCTATGACTTGAGTCATGCCCCAGCCAGAGTATAAGCTTTGGGGGCTATAAAGTTTAGCCAAACTTACTTTTACAAGAAAATTTCAATTGATCAAAAATTTATAGCTTAGAGCAGAATACCTAAAATTAAGTTAATTAATATCCCAGTACAAACCCAGGTGTAGAGGTCCATTCCTGTAAACCTAACTACTCAGGAAGCTGAGATCTACGGATATTGGTTTGCAACCAGCCTGGGCAGAAAAGTCTGTGAGACTCATATCCTATTAACCACCAAAAAGCTGTAAGTGGAGCAAGCTGTGGCTCAAGTGGTAGAATACTAGTTCTGAGTAAAAATAGACAAGGGAAAACTGAAGGCCTCAGTTCAAGCCCTAATATCAGTTCCAATTGTTTTTTTTAAATCCCAATAAAAAGCAATGAGATTAGCAATAAAGATAATATTATGTAAAATGTGTTTGTATAACATTAATCTTCCAGAATTCCTCTGAATATTAGAAATACTTATCATTATTAGAGAATTATACCCTCACTACTATCCCATCCAAAGCTCCTTGTAACATCCGTGGTTTCAATTGCTCTCTTTTTGCTGGTTTGTAACAAAACAAAAAGCCTTTGAAGTTGGTATGGAATACTAGTCACTGGATCTTCTTCAGATTCTTCAAATTCCCATCTATTAAAACAAAATATTTAAAAATTATTTATAAAATAATTTGATTCATTAAAGCATTAATATCAAAATCATTATAATCTAAGATCTTAATTCTGCAAACATAAAGCCTGCATATTAGCTGAAGCTAATAATGTCTAATGAAAATCTAAACTTTAGACTTTAAAAGAGAAAGTATGAGGGTATCAGTTTTGAATGGGCAAACCTTACTTAAAAGTAATCATAGAAGCCGGGCGCTGGTGGCTCACGCCTGTAATCCTAGCTACTCAGGAGGCTGAGATCTGAGGATCGTGGTTCAAAGCCAGCCCGGGCAGGAGAGACTGTGAGACTCCTATCTCCAATAAACCACCAGAAAACCAGAAGTGGCGCTGTAGCTCAAGTGGTAGAGCGCTCGCCTTGAGCTGAAGAGCTGAG